>NC_058407.1:174999771-175056421 GCF_002201575.2 Neomonachus schauinslandi | reverse complement strand
GGGGGGGGGGGGGGGGGGGGGAGGGACGGGGAGAGAGGCCCAGGGCTGGTGGCCACAGAGGCAGGTCCCTTCCTCAAGCCACAGACATCTCACTGAGGGGGCAACAGGTGCTCTGCAAGCCTCCATCTGCCCCTGGGCCAACATGGCCAAGAAGATGCCAGGGACCACACGGGCCCGGCCCCCCTCCTCCATTTCCCCTCCTGTCCCCCAGGACAGAGGCTTGATCAGAAGCTGGGCACTCCGCAGTCCCTGTGGCCAAGGCTGCACCTCTCAGTGGGCTGTCCTGATTTACAACGGGGGTCTGTGTGCCTACTGTGTCCAGCGCCACGCGCCAGCCCTGAAGGGACAACCCACAGCAGCCGCTGAGAGGCCTGGGGCCCCCGGTCAAAGACCCTCCCAGGTAGCTCCAGGAGCACAGCAGAGGGAGGACGGAGCCTGGGGGCCACTGTGCTGCATCTCAGAGCCCAGCCCCAGCTCAGAGGCCGGGCATGATGCTGGTCCAGAGCTCTGCTGGTGAGGCATGATGTTTCCAAGATGCAGGAGGGCAGGACCCGCAAGGCAAGCTCTGGTGACCTTGGGCACTGGTGCAAGCTGCCTACACGAGGCTCCTAACCTCGGGAGGTGAGCAGAGATGGGGCTCGGAGCTCCAGAGGGGTGGGTGACCAACACCACGAGTGCATCAATGCCTCCCTCCTCCCGGAGACGAGCGGGGGTGCCCATCCCTCCCTGGCACCCACACAACCAGCAGCTCAGCCACACGGGCCAGGCACAGAGCTCCCTCGGCCCTGAGCAGAGACCGGGCCTAGCTAGCCGCTCAGCCCCTCCTCCGGGTTCCGGGAGCAGAACTTCCCTGTACTGGTTCTGAGATGAGACCAAGTCTCGCTCGCTCGGAGCCTCAGTTGCTGGTCTCCCAGACGGGGATGCTACCGCTCACCTTCCCAAGTGCTGGGGGAGAGGGGACGTGTGAGCAGTCTTCAACCACATGAGCTTTGCTGAGTACACAGAGCCCAGCAGGACCCCCGGCGTTAACACCAGAGTCAATCCTGACGGGCTTCGCTCACGTCTGCCAGACGCAGCCCAGACCGCTGCGTCTCCACACGGACCCACGTGTGGAGGACCCAAGCCTTTCCAGGGCTGTCAGCAAACTGGGGGCAGGGAGGCCCAGGTGCGAACCTGCTCCCTCGAAGCAAGGAGGGGGCAGAGATCACGGCACATGGGGCGGGGGCACAGGACAGGGGCCTCCCCCGCCCCCACACTGCGCGTTCACTCCCCCTTCGGCCATCAGCACCGGGCTCATCCATTCTACCCCCAGAATGGCCCAGAAGCCACAAGAACGTTAGAGCTAGAGGTCACATACTGGAATCTCTTCCTGCTCAGGACACCTGCCTCGTACTACACACCTGGTCACTGCAGCGCGCCCACGGAGCAGCCTCGCTTTCTAGGGGACCTGGGCCTCGGGAGGGCTGGCCACCTGGCCGGGCAGAGCCTGCAGAACCGCACGACCGCCCTCTCAGGCCCGCTCCGGTGCCGTCCCCGCCACGGTTGCTTGGGAGGAAGCAAACGCTGACAGAACTGCCCCCTTCTGAGCCTGGGTTTCTATCAAGCGCACCTGGGGCTCCCGACAGCCCAAGTGGTGGCAGAAGGGACAGGTCAACGGAAGACGGAGAGGTCCAGGGGCTGGACTCTGGGAGGGCAGAGCAGAGGCCACTGGTGATTTCTGCACAGATGGGACAGGGTCCCCACTAGACCAGACCCAGCAGATCCTCGTGTCCCACCAGCCTGGGCTGGGCCCCAGCTCCGCCAGCCCGCGGGCGAGGGCCCTGACTCAGGTCGGGAGGGGGGCGGGACAGGGAGAGTGGAGACGGCAGAGACCGTCAGCGCGTGCGCCCGTCCGTCTGCCGCGTCCTGTCCCTGCCACACGTGCCTCGTGAATCTCCTGTGCCACCTCGCCGGCCTGCGTGCTCTCTGTACGCTGCCCCTGACCTTGGGCTCCACTCAGCAGCCAGAGGCCAGTGAGCCGGTCACCACCCGGACTTCCACCCAGAGGTCCCCCAAAGGGGACCTGTCCTGAGAGGCTGGTCCGCAGTCTGCAGGGAGGCGGGAAACACCTTGTCTGGGTCAGGAGAGCTGGATGATGGCCATCGCCCTCCCCCACTCCCTGGACCTACGCAGGCAGCCGCTGCCACGGGGGCTGCCCTACAGGCCCCCCAGAGAAGGCTGTTCTGGTGGCAGCACTGGCAAAACTCTGGGTGGGGGCAGCAGAGGCGGGTGAGTGAGGAGGACTGGCCACTGACTGTGATGGATGCTGGCTCAGCTGCCCGGCCAACAAGCCCACCTAATGCTCCCGGTCCAGGGGCTGGGCCCTCCGGAAGCTTGGTCACATCAGGACAGGGACAGGCCTCCTGCTGCGTGTGCTCGTCCGGCTGCTCTGGAGGCCGCCGCTCGGGACCCCGCCCACCTGCCATTCCACAACAATGTCACTGAGCAGGCGAGCCAGGTCCCTGCTCGGCTGGGCCGACGAGCTGCAGCTCCCGGAGTCGGGCGGCCCCGGCGGTCACGGCCTCCTCATCACAGGGAGCCAACAGTGGCTGCAGCCAGAATCCCACCCGCCTGAGCTGGGAGGAGCCGGCAGAGGCGAGATGAGTTGCCAGCAAGCGGGGCCCAGCAAGGTGGGCTGGCTCGCGGAGGGTCGGACACCCCACACCCAGCACCCGGCTGGCCAAGCGACCGCTGCTCAGCCCACGGGGCCCCTCCCTCCCTCTGGCCAAGGCTGTGGTATAGGGAGGGCGTGGGGCCTGGCACCACGTTCAGAAGGAATTTGGGGCCCCGAGCCCTGGAATAGCGCTTGTGTAGGAAACAACAGCCCCGCCCCCCGCAGAGCCCCTGGGTCGCAGGAAGATGGGCCTGACCAGCTGGAAGGCAAAGTGGAGAGAGCAGGGAAACCGGTGAGGGGCTGGATTAGCGAAGCCCCTTTGCACTGGGTGTTCTGATGACTGCAACCCAAACACCCTCACTCATCAAACGGGATTCTTGACAGCATAACCCACTGGGCTGCCGTCTTCCTCCCAGGCAGCCATTATCTTCTGTCCCCACACATATTCCCTGAGGAAGCCGGTGGGGCCAGAGACGCCTGGACACAGCAGGGGACAGGGAGGGCCATGCGCTCCGCGGACAGGACCCCCTCTTCCCTAAGTGCCCACTGAACAGACGAGAACCACAGCCGCCAAGGGAGAAAGGGCCTCTGCCACACAAGACACCCCCAAAGGCCGTCTCTGCCGCACCTCTGCCTCGCGCCGCACAGAGAGGGGCGGGGGACAAACGCGCACACGGAAAGCCCCTCTGCCACCCAGCTCCTGTCCCTGGAGCACCTGACTTCTGCCGGGGGGGGCAGTCTGGCCCCAGTGCCCACAGCACCTCCGTGGCGTGTACCCCAGGCGCGACTGCTCCCCCCCCACAGGGACGGTGCTGCAGGTCAGGGACGGGGGTGTCTGCCGGACTCCACCAGGGCAGACGTGCTGCGGGTGCCCCCCCCCCCAGCTGGGCCTGTGCCCGCCTGGCCTGACTTCCCAACGCGGGACAGCCCGCCACACAGGCCGACACTCGCGCGTCTACACGAGGGACGGGCACAACCCTTCAAGGGCTGAGCAGAGCCGGCACCCCCCGGCAGCCGACCTCAGACCCCCATCTGGTGGGGCTGCGACCTCCGCCGGTGTCAGCAGGAGCAGGTTGGGATGCAAATCCAGGGTGGGGGCTTCACGGGGAGGAAGGTGACAGGCTGTTCAAGGGGCCTGTGGAGGAACCCTGGCATGCAGGGTGGGGCCGGGGGCCCCGCTAGTCCTGGGACGCTCACAAAGGACAGGAAGCCCGGGACAAGTGCTCCCTAAGCTGGCCCTTCTGCCTCTCTGGTCATGGGCGCCCCCCGACTTGATGGGACCTGAGGGGAACTGCTGCGATGGCCGGAGAGCCCCACACCGGCGTCAGGACAACGGGTCTCTCCCGGCTCTGCCCCAGGGGCTCGGGGCCTCGGTTCCTGGGAGGTACACACGGGCGCCGCTGGGCACGAGGCTGCGGCTGGCTGAGCAGGGTTCAGGACCCACGGGCGGTCCTGGGACGAGGGCGCCGCCCTCCGCCCACCAGCCTCACCCCGCGCCGCCACACTCCAGGCCCACTCAGGAAATTCCACTTGCCTAGAGATGACACACACGACTTCTCATCACGCCCTGCGTCCAGGCTCCTAGAGGGCTGGGTAATACGAAGCGTGGCGAGGAGTGCGTGGCGAGGAGCGCGCGGAGGGCAGGAGGTGTCCGCACGCGGTCTGAGAGCGGCGAGGCTGCCGGGGCCACAGACGGCGCGGGGCCACAGACGGCGCGGTGCCACCGCCCCCCAGGCCACGTGGTCCCAGGGCAGCAGAGCAGGCCGGCCTGGCGCCCTGAGGGTCACAAGGTGGAACGACCCCATGTGCGCATGGGGAGAGGCCGTCCGGGCCAGCAGCCTAGAGGGTCTGCGGCCCCGCGGAGACGCCTGCTGGCCCTGGCTCATGGGATGTGAAGGGGCTTATTATTCAAGACACGTCGTTCTCCTCATAAAAAAATCAAAAGAAATCAGTGCCTGTCGAAATGTCTCCACACAAGTGCACATCAGCAAGCTGGCTTTTCTTAGTCCTCGGCGTTAATAAACATGAGCAGCCGGGCGCCATGGTGGGGAAGGGAGGCTCTCTCCTCAAGCGTCTTGTTTTACACGCCCGTCCAGGAGCGCGGGTCTGGGGCACACGCCTGCCCGCCCCGAGGAGGGTCACAAACCTCCGGAGCGGAGCTCAGAGTCCACGTGTGTGCTCGCCCGGCCAGGACACCGAAGGAAAGACCCCCGACCCAGAGGTAACATAGGAGAGGAACACCTGTCTGTAAGCGTTCCGGCGGGGCACAACGGGGACCCCGTAAATGCAGACACAGCAGCATTCCTGCGCAGAAGAGCAACCGTCCCACGATGTCTGGACCCCAGAGGTTCACCCTCATCTCCCACGAAACCTAACAATTTCTACATTGGTTGGGGGAGCTAGATACGTTCATTCCAGGGAGCACATAAAAGTAAACAAGAGGTGCCAGGAAAATCCTGCAGGAGAGGTCACGGGGCCGGGAAGGACGGGGCGCACCAGCCGGGGGAGCCACCCGGGCCCGAGGGGGCGGCCCCACACCCCAGCGCGGACAGGCTGTGCAGTAAGCGGTCCTGGGGCTACCGGGAGGAGCCCTGCTGGGGAACAGGCTGATGTCGGGCTTTGTACCCAAACGCCGCATCAACGCAGACTCACACGTGAAAAACAAAACCGCCGTGGAAGAGCCCTGCACAACCTGAGCCCAGACGCAACGTCAACAAACGCACCTACAGAAAAACCCGAAGACCAAAACCTGTCCTCCGTTAAAAATGCCTCAAGCAAAGTCAAAAGACAGACGATCAACTGGAAAATACAGTCACAACTTAAAACAAAAACACCTCAACTCCTCAAAATACAAAAAGCTCCACAAAATCAACAGGACCAACAACCCATCTGAAAAACGGACCACGGACATTAGCACACACGAACGTACTTAAGGGCCCTCACTCCCGCGTGTAATGAAAGGACTGAAGGTTGAAAGTATACTGGCCTACCCCCCCACCGGCAGAAGATCTCCCGGCGTCACAGCGCACTCTTGGTGAGGCCGCGGGGAGCCGGCGCTCTCCTAGGCTGCGGTCGACGCCATCCCACAGCAGAATCTACCGGAGTAAGTGCAGGTACCCTCTGATCCCATGATCTCCCTCCAGAAGTTTATCCTACACACACACACACACACACACACACACACACACACACACACACACACACACACACACACACACACACACACACACGGAGATGCCATACACAGAGCCCTTTGCTCCGGTCACCCCCTCTGGGGCTCACCCTCCACCCACGCATCCCCAGCACATGGCCTGTGGGGTTCGGCGCCTCCAGGAAGGAACCCAGAGAGCACTGCAGGAGTGTGGGCAGAGGGCCAGCCAGGGGCAGGACATGCCCGAGGGCGTGGTCAGCAGCCAGACAGGCCACAGGGGAACAGAGCAGGAGGGTTCTAAGAAGCAGAGGTCAGGCCTGCCTTCGGCTCAGGGCTCCCTGGCAGGTGGGGGCAGGGAGGTCTGTCCCCGGGGGGGCCCAGGCCAGGCAGGAGGAACCTGCAGGTGGAGGGAACCAGTGGGCACCTGGGGGGCCATCCTGTCACAGCGTCAGAGGGAAGAGGGCAGCACAGGGTGAGGAGGGCAGCATCCCCCCCCAACCTCGTATTCAAGAAGAGGGAAGGAGGTGGAGGCCGGGAGGGTCTGATGAGACAGAGCTGCTTGCCTGCTGACGCAGGGATGGGAGCGGGGACGGCTCCACGGGCACCGTGAGCTTTCCGCTCACAGGCAACCCAGCAATTTTCTACCCACTCCGTTTCCAAAAAAGATACTTATTTCAAATGTCACTGGGCTGCAGTCTGGTCCCTTTCCTGAGCAGCGCTGCCGGCTGGCTACAGGCAGCCCCACCCAGCCCCGGAGGAGCCGGCGCGCGGGGTGGGCTGGGGGGGAAGTGGGACCTGCGCCCACCCCTGATGGTCACCTGGCTGAATAAGCAGCGTGATCAGGCAGCACGGAGGGGCAGTGAGACGTGGGCTCCACTCCCAGAGAAGAATTCTGCTTGATTACATGCTGAAGCATTTACAGGGAAGGGTGCAGATGTTTGCAATTTGCTTTAAAATGCATCAGAAAAATGTAAAAGCACTGATGGATGGCAGAGGGGTGGTATCAAGAGGCCCCCACAGTAAGATGCTCGTGCCCGGATGTGGGTGGTGGGTAAGCGGGTCTCCACGGAGGAATTCGCCCGGCTGCACGTTTGAGAATGCTCATCAAGCGCTAGGGCAAACCCAGGGGGCCGAGGGCCCAGAGTGCAAGCGTGCGGCCAGGCTGTGCTGTGCACTCGGGTGTCCGGCCAGGGCTGCTGACAGACACGCGTCCGCCGCCCCTCTCAGCTGCACCTCCAGAGCTTCATGTGGCCCGTGGCTGTCACCGTCCCCACATCTGGCCTATCAGAAACACGAATGGGGAAAGCACGTGTGTCGTCAAGGTAAGGCACGGGACGGCAGCGTTACTATTAACACTGGTGGGGCCCGGGCCCTGCTCGGCCGGCCTGGGAGCTGTCACCGCGGTCACCAAAGTGGCCTGAGGCCAGGGCCACAGGCCGCGGTGAGGGCCGCAGCCACCACCCGCACCAGAGGCCACCCACCGAGAAGAGGCCAATGGGACATGAGTCCTACCGCCATTCCGCAATCATTCTCTTGGCTCTGGGAAACCGAGGCCCGCCGCGGACAGGTGTGCGGGGCAGGGGCGGGGTGGGAGGGAGCAGGGGGCCCAGGGCCGTGGTGGCCAGCCCCTGGCTCCGGCAGCCACACGGGAAGCACAGGGCGCCCCCTGCCTCCAGGCCCAGCCGTCCAGGTGGTCTGCCCACTTCCAGCCCCGGGACATCTGGACCTGGCCCAGCCCATCCTGCCTCTACAGAAGGGGTCTGTGAGCCAGCCACTCGTGCACTGGCTGTGGGCCTTGGTCTCCCCATCTTTAAAGGGGGCGCGCACGAGACAGCAGCAGTCCCCCGCGGCTGGCGGGGGCCCCTCCGTGGGCTGGGGCACCGGGTCGAGCGTGGGAACGGCCCCGCCCCCGCAGCCCGCGCCCCACGCCGTCCGGAGAGCGAGGAGCAGGCTTAGATTGGGAACGGGAGCTGTTGCCTCACCAACCAGCTGTGAACTGATTACAAGAAGTTCTAACTAGTGGCGCTCCCTCTCCAAGCATATGTTCCCAATTAAGTCAAACTGCAGCTGATTTTAATCAATCTTCCTCGAAGCGGCCCAACTCGAAGCCTGTCTGCAGAGGGAAGAGGGGAGAGGGGGAGGGCATGTGCACAGGAGCGCCCCGCCGGCCGTGGCTGGACTGCGTGGGGCTCGCTGGGCAGCAGGGGCGGAGACACCCGTGGCGGGCCTGCTGCTTCCCAGGCCCCAGCGCAGAGGTGAAGGGGTGAGGTCTCTGCCCTCCACACGCGTTTCCTCTCCCCAGGCACCCCCCACGTGCACATGGTTATCCCAAAGTTATAAAGGACGAAGTGGGGGCTCACATGGGAAAGCCAACATGCCTAAAGCCACCCGGGCAAGGGACGGGACAGGTCCAGCTGAGGACCCCACGATGCCCTCCTGTTTCTGAGCGTCCAAGTCGTCTTCATACCCATTTCGCGGCTGCCTGGACCCCGGCCAGACCCAAGTTCTTCCTGTCCGCTCTGCGTGACCCGCACGGCCGCTCACCTTGCCCTGACTCGCCGCCTTCACTCCTGTCTGTCCTGGGGGGTCAGGGTTCCAGGGCGGAGCCCCGTGTCTCTGCACCCTCGGCAGGGCCTGGGCTCACCGGCGCTCGTCGTGAGCCGGAAGAAGGGACGGCGTCGGGGTCACACAACCGCTGCTTCCACGGCAAGCGCCCACGCCCTCTGGAGCAGTCAGCTCAGCCCTGCTCCCTGACCGGACGTTTCCTCATCAGGGAAACGGGGAAGCAGGACCTCCTACTGAGGACCGTGGACACAGGGAGAGGTCTGCAGAGCACAGTGATGGTGCGTGGCCGACCTTCCTGAGACGAGCCCCAGTCTAGGTGCGGGGACGGCCCTCATGGACTCGAGCTGCAAGCGGGAACATGGACAGACTGTCACGGCCCTCCTCTTGCTGCCGCTCAAGGTCAGAGACGGCACTGCCGCGGGACCAGCAAATGTCCCCAGGCCTGGGACACCCACCAGAGCAGAGGCGGCAGCGGTGTGAGGCTATCTAGAAGCCTCCACCACCCACTCCTCTGCGCTTCAGCCCTGCCACCCCCCGCCCCAGGGCCGTGGCCGAGCTCAGGGAGTACCGCCACATCCCCGCACACGCACCTGAGCCCCCAGCATGACGGAAACCTGGCCCCACAAGCCTGTCCCGGGCCCCCCCAGCTCCCACAGACACAGACGCCACCTGCCCCATGAGCAGGTGCCCAGCCCCTTGGCCGTGAGTAGCTCCAGGACTTGCTGCAAGACCTCTGCCCCGCCCGAGGGTCGGCGTGGAGCTCAAAGTATCTCCACCCAGGAACACTTGACACGGGAAGAGCACCGGACACCCCATCTCCCAGGATGGCGAACGTCCATCAGCCACAGTGCTCACCTGCACCGCACCCCAGAAACCCTGCCAAGAGCCACAGCGGGCTCCCTGGGAAAGGCCTGGAAGCCCAGAGGCAGGAAAAAGGGAAAGATTCCAGCAGGACTCACTGCACCCCCATCACGCGGTGGGGGGGCCTGGGCAGCCACGAGCCCCGCTCACAGGCTGTTCCTGACTGGACACGCAGGAGACACCCGCCAACCCTGCTCTGACAGGGCCCGGCTGATGGGCCGCTGGGGTCGACCTGCCAACAGCCCAGCTCTCCCTTCTGAGGACCGCGGCCCAATTAAACCAGTGCGGCTCCCAGAGCTGAACGCTGCGAGCCACGGCTCACGGCACCTCGCTTCATCAGAGCTGTCACTTCTCCCGACTCCAAGAATCGGTAACAAAAAAGAGATTTGATTTGCTTCTAATAGGTGTCAAGATAAAACCAATGGCCTGTCCAAAATCTGGGTAATCACAAACCTGCAGGTTCCTTGCCACGGAACAATTTAGACAGGAGGATAACAGTGAAAAACAAAGTCGGAGTGAACGGTGTGAACAGCAGCGTGACCTCGCGGCTGCAGGCAGGTGGGGACGGGCCTGGATACGAGCCCAAACAGAGAAGGTCCCACAGGCCGTGGCCAGTGCAGGGGGAGGGGAGAACGCCGGTGGAGCACAGGCCCGGGGCCATGGGCTGGTGACACGCAGCCCGAAGGTGGGACACCCTCTGTGCTGGGCTCTGGGACACATGCTCTCAGCCAGCCAGGGGTGCGTGCGTCCGGGAGGGCCCCAGCTCGGTTGAGTCTGGTGACCCAGAAGATGGGACGTCTGTGCGTGCGGGAGGCACGGACACGCAGGAAGAAGCCGGAGGGCAGGGCACGCTTGCCGGGAGAACGCGGAGCTCTGGGAGGAGCCTCCAGCCGTGGCCGCCCGCCAGTACGCACCTGCAGGGTGAACCGCTCGAGCTGCATTTCCAGCATCTTCTTGTCCTCTTCCAGACGACTGCGCTCCCCTTCCAGCTCCTCAATCTTCAACCTGCAAGAAGAGCCGGACCATCAGGACATACACAGCAGCTCGCCCATCCATTCCGACAGACGGATGTGTGGGTGGGGGTGGGTGTGGGGGTGTGTCTCTCTCACGCCGGCCGGGAGTGCAGCCCACGTGTCTGTTCTGACCAAGATGGTTCTGCAGGGGGTCTTCACCGACCACAGCTCGGTGCGGGGCGGGGGGGGGGGGGGGGCTAAGCAGAGGCAGGACAGGTAGGAGCTTGCACGTGTCCTGTGCCTGGTGGTCCACTCCCAGGAGGTGTGACCACATGTCACAGAGGACACAGAACCACGGAGATGGCCTGGAGAGAGATGCGGACTAGGGGGGAAGTAGGCTCAGGGGACCGCGCAGCGTCCCTCCTCCGTCATGGGCCCAGAGGCTATGTGAAGGCCAGCGGCCGACACAGGCGAGCGGCAGGCTTCAGCTCACCGTAAGAAAGTCTTATTTTTGTCTTCATTTTTTAAAGTTAATTTTCTGAAAGGCACTATATTCACATGATTTAAAAATCAAAAAGTGTGTCCAGGAAGCAGTGCCCAGCACGTACACAGGCTGAGGAACAGGGCCTTCCCCACCACCAGCCAGAATGGAAAGCTCACATTTCATAGATTATTCAGGAAGGTCTTGGCTCAGGACCGAGAGATAATTATCTCTAGACTGAGAAGTGCTCCAGGACGGCCCAGCAAATCACACAAGATCTGAAAGGACCAAACTCTTTCCAAGAAACCTAATTGCATCTCTGAAAAAGCTCAAGAAGATTTATATGAATACAAAAACATTCAGAATCCAACAAGCCAAAATTCAGTGTCTGCCAACTAATCAAGGCCTAGCAGGCATTAAAAGAAGTAGGAAAATATGACCCATAATGAGGAGAATAATCAATCAATTGAAACCGACCAAGAACGGCAGACATTAAGTAGCACCCAAGGACATTAAAACGGTTACTAAAGTGCTGGGACACGGGAGCACCAGTCTGCTGTTGAGCAGCTCAGCGGGGTAAGGAGGAAAGAGCAAGACGACCCAATCCCTGGAGGGGAAGGCCCAGCACCCGAGCTGACAAACACACTGGATGGGCTAATTACAGAGTCGACTCTGTAGGAGAAAGGGTTTCACACTTGAAGACTATAGGAAAGAAAAGAAAAAAACAACCCAACACACAAAACACTGAAAACAATCCCGAGTAAAACAGACAAGAAAAGGAATATTTAAGACTGACAAGGTCGTGGGGCGCCTGGGTGGCTCAGTCGGTTGAGCAACTGCCTTTGGCTCAGGTCATGATCCTGGAGTCCCGGGATCGGGTCCCGCGTCGGGCTCCCTGCTCGGCGGGGAGTCTGCTTCTCCCTCTGACCCTCCTCCCTCTCATGTGCTCTCATTCTCTCTCTCTCTCAAATAAATAAATAAAATCTAAAAAAAAAAGGGCGCCTGGGTGGCTCAGTCGGTTGAGCGACTGCCTTCGGCTCAGGTCATGATCCTGGGGTCCTGGGATCGAGTCCCGCATCGGGCTCCCTGCTCGGCAGGGAGCCTGCTTCTCCCTCTGACCCTCCCCCTTCTCATGTGCTCTCTCTCACTCATTCTCTGTCTAATAAATAAAATCTTTATAAAAAAATAAATAAATAAAGTTTCATTGGGCGCCTGGGGGGCTCAGTCGGTTGAGCGACTGCCTTCGGCTCGGGTCATGATCCTGGAGTCCCTGGATCGAGTCCCGCATCGGGCTCCCTGCTCGGCGGGGAGTCTGCCTCTCCCTCTGACCCTCCTCCCTCTCATGCTCTCTCATTCTCACTCTCAAATAAATAAATAAAATCTTTAAAAAAAAAAAAAAGAAAAGAAAATCCCCTCTAGGGCGCCTGGGTGGCTCAGTCGGTTAAGCGACTGCCTTCGGCTCAGGTCATGATCCTGGGGTCCCCGGATCGAGTCCCGCATCGGGCTCCCTGCTCGGCAGGGCGTCTGCTTCTCCCTCTGACCCTCCCCCCTCTCATGTGCTCTCTCTCACTCATTCTCTGTCTAATAAATAAAATCTTTATAAAAAAAATAACAAATAAATAAAGTTTCATTGGGCACCTGGGGGGCTCAGTCGGTTAAGCGACTGCCTTCGGCTCAGGTCGTGATCCTGGAGTCCCCGGATCGAGTCCCGCATCGGGCTCCCTGCTCGGCGGGGAGCCGGCTTCTCCCTCTGACCCTCCTCCCTCTCGTGCTCTCTGTCTCAAAAAAAAAAAAAAAAAAAAAAAAAAGACTGACAAGGTCGTCACTGAGCTGTGGGGCGACTTCACGGAGCACAACGTCCGTGTGGGTGGAGCCCCCGGAGGAAAGGACAGGGAGGGAGAGAAGGACAAACACTGCAAGAAAGTGCCGAATCTGATGAAAAGTATACACAGATCTAAGAAGCTCAACAAACCCCAAGCACAAGACAGAGACCCCTTTGCACATGACAAAAAGAAAAATCTCTGAAATACTGAAATACGAAAAAAGTGCCAACCTAGAATTCGATTCCCAATGAAAATATTCATAAAGATGTTCTGAGGCAAACGGAACCTACAAGAACGCGTCACCAGCAGACCCGCTCCACGAGGGGGGCCAAGGGAAGCCCTCGCAGCAGCAGGACGGGGACCCTGCGTGGAGACTGGGATCCACGCAAAGGGGCGAGCAGCAGTGGAGAGCGTGGCTACCCTGGCAAGTACGTGGTTTTCAATTTCATCTAAATCTTATAAGGACGCTGAAATTACTAGCTTCTATTTGCAGCTGACGTACCGTTGACAAACACCATCACACGAGTTTCAGGCGTGTGACGCCGAGCCTCTGAGACTACGGACGTCAAGGAAGGCTCACCACGGTGTAGCGACTACGGGCGTCACCGTCTGTCTCCACACGAAGTCACTGTGTGGTCCTGGGCTGCGTTCTCTGTGCCGTACGCCACACCCCGAGACTCACCCGTTTTATAACTGCAGGTCTGTAGCTCCTAATCCCCCCACTGGTTTGCCCACCCCTGCCCCTCTGGTAGCCAGCAGTTTGTTCTCGTATCCGTGAGTCGCTTCTGTTTTGTTTCACTGGACCACTCGTTTCGTCTTTGAATTCCACGTGAGTGCAACGCTACGGCATTTGTGTCTCTCTGACTTAGTTCACTGAGCATAACAGCCTCGAGGTCCATCCATGTCGTCACAAACGGCTAGATCTCATTCTTTTTTATGGCTGAGTAATATTCCACCGTGTAGATACACACGGCATCTTCTAGCCAAGACACAAAAGCACATTACTATTTTTTGAAGAGACCGTTTCAACAACACTAACAAAAGTGTCCTGGGGTCTGAGGTAGAAGTCTGACTAGAATGTGTGACACGCACAGGGGCTCAAGGGGAACATCAGACACACGGGCTTACGAGGCTGCCCGTGTGGGAAGGTACGGCATCGCTTGCAGGAGGATTGTGGTAAGTGGAAGATGTGTACCGTAACCCCGAAAACAACCCCCAAAATAGCCAAGAGTGACAACTAGTAAGTGAAAAAAGGAAATACAATGAAATAATGACACACACCCACTGAATGAGAAAGAAGCCAGAAAATCAGAACGGGGAATGCAGAGGAAGAGCTGAGACGAGAAGAAGAGAGTGAGACCCAGCTGTACCGGCCGCCACATGACATGTGCGCCGCCTACCCACCCGCCTACACGCAGGCCGTCAGAGTGGGCAGAACAGCCCCACTACGCGCTGCCTCAAAAGAGCGCTCCTGACACGGAGAGGCAAAGCTCCATGAGACAGTGGCACGGGGAACACAGAAAGCTGGAGACCCCACTGGCGTCCAAGTCAGTTTCAGAGCCAGGAATGGCTCCCACGAGGCAAATTCAATGACAAAGAGGCCACTGGCCAGGAGAACACTACCGGCCTGAACACACACAGGCTCACGACAGAGCTTCAAGAGAGATGCAGCAAAACCTGGTAGAAAGGCAAGGAGAGATAGCCAAGCCCACGGTTACAGCCAGAGAGGTCAGTATCACGCTCTCGATAACTGGCAGAATGAGAAGCAAAAACCCCAGAAGGAAAAGCAGACAGGAACAACATGACCAGCCAACTTGACTCAGTGTCCGGTGGAAGCACTCTGACCACCACAACAGAGGGCAGTCCTCTCGGGCGGACACACATTCGTGAACACAGACAGAGGCTGGGCCACGCAAAGAGGCTCAACATGTTGAAAAGGATTTTAGTAATTCAAAGTATCTTCCGTGACCCTAATGGAATTGAGCTAGAAAAGAAGGATAACTGGAAAACATAACACAGCATCCAAGAACACAGAGCACGTGGAGATCAATCCGGAGAAGCTGTCGGAGGCCCACCCTCTGATAACTATGCAGGGGTCCGCTGAGCGGAGGGGAATTACCATCAGCCCAAACACATGGAGATACACGCGGCTGCAGCTAGAAGGCCAGCCTGCCAAGACCTCACTTCTCCCCACACTGTTAG
Source organism: Neomonachus schauinslandi (assembly GCF_002201575.2). NCBI lineage: Eukaryota > Metazoa > Chordata > Mammalia > Carnivora > Phocidae > Neomonachus > Neomonachus schauinslandi. Next base: position 175,041,732 of record NC_058407.1, on the reverse strand, counting down.
AGAATCCAAGCCATCCCAGTCAAATCCCACACATTTCTCTGTACAAACGGACAAAATGATTCTAAAAGTCATGTGGAAATGTAACAGGCCCAGAATGCTCAAAACAACATTGGGGAAAAGGCTGGAGAGCTAACAACCTAATTTCGAGAAATCGTCATAAAGCCAGAGTGACCAAAACAGCCTTGGTCTGAAGTCAGACTGAGGAAACACAACAGAGCCCAGAAATAAACACCTACACATGGACAGCCTGTTCTGATAAATATTCTAAGGCAATTCAGCATAGAAAGGATGCTTTCTCTTTTTAAAGATTTATTTATTTTAGAGAGAGCGAGTGCACATGAGCGGGAGGAGGAGCAGAGGGAGAGGAAGACTCTCAAGCAGAGTCCCCGCTGAGCATGGAGCTGGACGCGGGGCTCAATCTCATGACCCTGAGATCACGACGAGCCAAAATCAAGAGTCAGACACTTAGTCGACTGAGCCACCCAGGCTCCCAGAAAGGATGTCTTTTCAACAAATGGTGCTGGAACAGCTAGGTATTCGTTAAAAAAAAAAAAAAAAAAAAAAATCCTCCAATTCTGTAATGTGTGTAATATAAAAAACTAACTCAAAATGGAAATAGAAACTTCCATGTAAGTCGGAAAATTATAAAATTACTAAAGAATATAGGGTGAAACCTGCGAATCTGGGATAGGCAAAGTTTCACAGCTACAATATCCAAATAAATCATCACAAATAAAGAGAAAACACTGATACAGATTTCTCCTTAAAAGCCTCACAAGGCAGCGAAATGGCGAGCCGCAGGATGGGGGGAGATGCGTGCAAGGCAAGTATGTGACAGAGGACCTGCACCCAGAACAGACGAAGAACGCTCAGACTCAGCAAGGAGCAAACCGTCGAGTAAAAACTGGACACGAGTGGGAACACTTTGCAGAACAAGACCCCCGATGATGACAAACAGAGACGCTCAACATCATGTCAACATCATCGGTCGTTAGGGAAACAAAGTGCACACCACAAGCAGGGCGGCCGCGCACCGATTCCGGGTACAGTGGGAAAGGCTGCGGGCCAAGTGCTGCTGTGGAGGCCCTGGGGGGCCGTCGGCTGGTGGCAGGGATGCTGGGCGGGGCAGCCACTCAGACAAGCAGATTCCTAAAACAGGGCAGCACACAGCAGCCACCGTTCCACACGTCGGCAGTGACCCGAGAGAACAGGAGTATATCTCCACACAAGGACTTTATTTGTAACAGGAGGCCGCTTTGTCTGTGGCGGGCGAAAGCCGGGGAAAGCGAATGCCCACCTCTAGTGCACGCAGGCAAACCGCAGCACGTCGACCCGGCAATCTACGGGAACACACCACTGATCCGCACACGCTGCAGTGTCAGAACTGTGAAGCCGGGCACAGAAGAGTGGACACTGCGCGAGTCCGTTCCTCTCCAACTTTATCAAACGCCAGCCAGTCCACTCGAGTGAGAGCAGATCAGGGGCTGCCTGGGGTGGGGGAGGAAGGGAGGCTTCCAAGCCCTCGAGAGCAAACGTCGGGGGTGACAGGCAGGTCCAGCACCTGGAGTGTGGTGACCGTTTGACAGGGGCGTGCGTGTCTGTGAGAACATCACACTACACTCTGAACATGTGCAGCCTGTTGTCGGCCATACCCCAATAAAGCTGCAGAAACACCTGCTGACGTGCACCACCCCACACCCCCACGAGCGCTGCTGCAGGCCCCCCCCGCCCCCCCGCAGAGGCGGGAGCACTGGCCAGAGCGCGGACATGCGCCCCCCTCGCAGACGGGCTCCTGCTGGGTCAGGGCTTCTCCGAGGGATGGACAAGGAGGCGCCCCCAGGAGTGGGGGGGGGGGGGCCCAGCACCTGCCGCCTCGGGGAAGCAGCCTTCTGTGGGAAGGACCACTGCATCTTGGGCGCAGGCTGCATGAGAAGCCCTGCTAGGCTGCTGTGAAAACAGGTTACGGATTCTGAAGGCTCGTGAGCAAATGTTCTCGAGGGCTACATTCAAATAAGCACATGCGTGGCTGTAGGCATATCGATAAGACAGCTTGCTGTAATCCATGCCGCTGTCAGAGAACAAACCCACATAAATAACGCTTGTTTACGTGTTTTAAGACAGAGCACCTCCTTTCCCTGGGTCTCCTCTTCAGGCAAACTGTTACCTCGCTGAGGGAGAGAGAATAAACCGCCTGTGTTCCAAAGCTCACAAGGCTGCTTTGCCTTCAAGTGGTTCAAAGCAAGCAGCTGTGGCGTGAGTTTCTAGAAACTGTCCTCCATGTTCCTGAGACGAGGGGGCTGCTACACAAACCGGACGACATCCCGGATCACCTCTCGAGAAGACGAAGCCAGTCAAAGCAGGGTGTGCACGGGACTCGGCGAGGAGAGGCGGCTGCTAGCCGCTCCCACTGGACCACGCAACGGTGATGGGGGAGGGGGTGCCAGGGGTGAGGCCCCAGAACGGCCTGGACAGGCACAGCCGGCGGCACTGGCCCATGACGCACCTGTCCAGCCTGAGCGCCCGCTGCTCCCACATGGCACGCACTCCCTGCTGCCTCCCCCTCCCCGACGGGCCCTGACCGTCGGCTCAGGACCGTGCTGTGCGTCACACGCCCGCCCTGTTTCCAGCACAGAGAGAAGGGTCGGGCTCACAGGCATAGATGACCGCGTCCACACGCAACAAATGTCAGATCTCGCAGTGGGGTCTGCAGCACAGAGAGGCTGCCGGCCCAGCTCTGGGGTCATCCATGCAAGGAGGGGGTCCTGCGATGCACTGAACGTCTGTGTCCCCCAGATTCTTATGCTGAAGCCCTAACCCCCGTGTGATGGAACGTGGAGGCAGGCAGGGTTCGCTGAGGTCCTGAGGGTGGTACCCAGTGATGGGGTAAGTGTCCCTGTAAGAGAGATACCCGAGGGCTTGTGCACACTGTCCCCCACCATGAGTACTCGGCAGGAAGGCAAGGCCTGCAGCCAGGAAGGGTCCTCACCAGAAACAACCACATGGCCCCCTGACCTCAGACTTACAGGCTCCAACAGGGAGAAAATAAATGTCTGTTGCTTAAGGTGCCCGGGCTGTGCCATCTGCCATGGCGGCCCGAGCGCGGAGGCAGATTTGGTCCCAAGGGGTGGAGGCCGCTGCGACAAGCCCCTGCCCGTGCGGACGCGGCTTCAGAGCGGGTGATGGGCACAGGCTACAGCCAGGAATCTGGGCACTGAGGGTAACTATGGGGAGGACTCCGGTGGAAGCAAAGAGCATGTTCTGGAAGGTGGAGGAAAGGAGGGCCTCACCACAGAGCGCAAGGAGTTTGGCTGAACCGTGTCCTTGCGTTGGTGGCACGTGGCTGTTCAGCAGAAATTGCTAAGCGGAGTTTGGAAAGAGCGACTTGCGATAAAATGAGAACCAAGGATGTGCGTCGGGAAGGAAGTGTCAGTGTTACGGACCCCTGGTCTCGTGCAATGAGGAGGCCTCACCTCCATGGACTTCCTCCCAAGAGCCCAAACCTAGGTCTCTTCATGAGACACGTCAGACAAGCCTGGCCCGGGGACGGCCACGGCCACCTGGCCAGTGCTGACGAGGTTGCAGGAAACAGAGAGAGACCAGGATGCTGTCCAGAGCAGAGGAGGCAGGGGTAACCAAAACCAAGGCGGGGCCCGGACTGGACGTCAGCGGGCAGATGAACGGCGCAGCCAAAGGATGACGGTACAAGCCCACAGCAGGTGTGTCCAGCGGAAGATGTTCGAGATGACGGGAAACATGCCCATGGGAGCTCTTGTCCTGTTTTTGCAAGCCTCCTGCAAACCAAAACTTAATCCAAAATGAACAGTTGGCATGAAAGAAGGTTACAATATCACCCTGGACAAGATACTTAACTCCTTTCTCACTTCCTTCATCTATAAAGTTGGGATAGTAATAGTCCATACTGGGTTTTTTACAGCTTGTTTTAAGAATTAAATGAGTCAGTGCTTGGCACGTAGCAAGGGCTCACGCAAGAAAGAAACATGAAAAAAAGGAACGGCGACAGGAAGAAGGGAGCGAGCCGAAGCGGCTATGTCGACGTCGGATGCAGGGTGGACCAGCCAGCGGCCCACCCGAAAGGGGCCACGACGACACAATGTGCAGACACAGCGCGGAGATCCCGCGGGCTGGGTCCCAGAGCCACAGAAAAGCGAATCGAGCGAGTGTTTTGGTTCCCCGTGCACACGGCAGCCTGCGGGGTCTGCAGGAGCCGCGGGTCCTACAGAAGTGCACTCGCCTGAACGAAGAAACACCTGACCGCTAACAGTGCTAACCACCACCTGGGCCTCCGTGAATCATAATCACTGACCACCAATCATACCACACGTAGGAACAACAGAGTCGAGACTTCTTGCAGGAATTACCAAATGTGACATGGACACAAAGCAAACACACACTGCTGAGAACGTGCCTGGAAAGGGGTTAGTTCAGCAGCACACAATAACCCTCAGTGTGCTTGCTGCTAAAAGCAGAATGTCGAAATGCACGAAGCAACAGCGGGCCGCACTGGAGGGAGAGAAGAGGAGAGTGGGAGTGCGGCTGGAGCCCTCACTCCTACTCGCAGCAACAAGCAGACGCTGAGGCAGAAGGGGCCGCACGGGCCATGGGCCAGGCAGGTCTAATGGACACGGGCACAATGCACCCCCCAGGACAACAGAGTCCTTCTCAAGGACAGGTAAGCTTTCTCCAAGACAGGGCGTATTCCTGCGGCATTTAACGAACCTTAGCACATTTTTAAAAACTGAAACTGTATAAACTATACTCACAGACCATAATGGAATTAGAGGTCAGTAAAAGACAAGTAGCAGGAAAATCTGTAAACGTCTGAAAATCTAACATCGCACATCTAAATGACACGTTGTTTGGAGAAACGACTGATGAGATTCTGAAGTACGTTTACGTGAATGAAACGAGAACACGACACCACACTGCGGCATGCAGCTGAAGCAGTGCATGAACACTTCTACTGGAAAACAAGATCTCAAATCATAATCCAAGACTCCACCTTAAGAAACTAGAAAGAAAGGGGAAAAAATCTACCCAGAGCAAGCAGAAGGACGGATATATAAAGAGCAGACGTCAGTGAAACTGAAAACAGAAGAACAAAGAGAAAAATAAAAGAAACCAAACACTGGTTCTGTGAAGAGGCCAATTAAACAGTGAACCTCCAGCAAGACTGGCCAAGAAAAGAAAAAACAGAGGACACAAAGTCATCATATCAGGAACGAGAGGCTTCCCCTACAAATCCTGCAGACAGACAAGAAAGGAGCTGTGTGCACAACTGCGTACACAGAACCTTGACAGTTTATATGGAATGCACCAATTCTACAATCTAGCCGAGTTCTCCCAAGATAAATGACATAGCCTGGGTAATTCTAGGACTCGTGAGGACATTACGCTGCTAGTTAAAAACCTCACACACAAAAACATCTAGGCTTAGTTGGTTTTACTGGGTGCAAACATTTAAAGAAGAAGTGATGCCAATTCGACACCATCTCTTCCAGAAAACAAAGGAGAAGGGGATGCTTCCCAACTCATTTCACTGGGTCAGCATTATGCTGCACAAAACCAGACAAGAACAGCACCAGAGAGCGACAGACCAGCATCCCTCATGAATATGGACACAAACTCATCAACAAGACATTAGCAAGCTGAATCCAGCAATACGTGAAAAGGTCAATACATCACAACCAAGGAGGGCTCATCTTAGGGTGTCAGGATGGTTCAATACTGAAAAATAAATCAACAGAATCTGCCATGCTGACAGTCTAAAGAAGGAACACCACATGATCATTATCAGTCAATTCAAGGAAAAAGGACCCGAAAAAATTCAGTATCCATTCGTGGTAAGTCAAGAATAGAAGGGAACTTCTACATCCTGATAAAAGATACCTACAAAAAACCTACAGCTCACCTCATTCTCAGTGGCTAAGACTGAATGCCCTCCCCCAAGGCCAAGACCAAGGCAAAGGTGTCCACCTTCATCATCCCACCTCCACACTGTACAGAAGTGCCAACCAGCACAAAACACAAGGAAGGAGACCAAAGGCATACCACTCGGCAAAGACGTCAAACCGACCAAATACATAGACAACAGAATATCTATGTAGAAACGCCCAAGGAACTGAAACAAAAGAACCCTCAAAAAACTGATGAGAAAATTAATTAAGGTTTCAGGATACAAAATGAATAACTAAAAAAATCAATCATTTCTATGTAATAGCAATGTACGATAGTAAACCAAAATAAAACAAACTTCAGAACTGATATGAAAAGACATACTTAGGTCCAAATCTAATAAAATTAGAAATGAAAGATAGAACATTACTTCTAAGTTTGTTGGAAATAAAAAGGACTGCCAGACAAGACTGTGGACAACTCTACACAGACTGGATAACCAAGACTAATTGCTAGCAACTCACAAACTACCAAAACTGACACAAGAAGAAACAGAAATCTGAACAGAATAGTACTAATGAGGAAATAGAAGCAGTGATAAAACAACAACAAAGAAAAGCGCAGGACCGGATGGCTTTGCGGGCAAATTCTACCAAACACTTACAAGGGAATTAACACCAATCCTTCCCAAATTCTTCCAAACAGTTAAAGAAGAGGGCACCCTTCCAGATTCATTCTACAAGACCAGCATCATGGTGGTCCTGTAGCCAGGCAAAGACACCACGAGAAAACCACAGACCAATAACCCTTATTCAACAGACGGGTAAGTTCCTTCCAACTTCACCTACAACACTCAACCTACGAACAGCTACGAACAGAGAGGAACTTCAACATGACAAAGGGCACTTTTGAAAAAACCCACAGCTATTACCAATCTCATTGGTACAAGACTGAAAGGTTTTCCCCCAAGATCAGAAACAAGACAAGGATGCCTGCTCTTACCACTTCCATTTTATATACTACTAGAAGTTCTAGCCCAAGCGATTAGGCAATAAAAAGAAATAAAAGGTTTCCATATTAGAAAGAAAGAAATAAAACTGTATTTGCAGCTGCCACAATCTAGAAAACCCTAAAAATCTGCAAAACAAACACACACCTGTTAGAATTAATAAATGAATTCAGGAAGCTGCAAACTACAAAATCAATTATGTAAAACTCAGTTACATACCTATCTACTAGTAATGAATAATCTCAAAAGGAAATTAAGAAAACAGTTCCATTTACAACAGCATCAAAAAGAACAAAATACTTAGGAATTAATTTACCCAGGGAGGTAAAGGTATGTATGTTGAAAACTGCTAAACATTACTAAAAGAAATGAAAGAAGGGGCACCTGGCTGGCTCAGTCAGAAGAGTATGCGACTCTTGATCTCAGGGTTTTAAGTCTGAGCCCCACGTTGTGTGTAGAAATTACTTAAAAATGAAATCTTAAAAAAAAAAAAGAAAGAAAGAAATGAAAGAAAACCAAAATAAATGGAAGGCATCCCATGTTCAGGGATAGGAAGATTTTAGTGTGGTTAAGACCTCTGAAGAGTCCAAATAATCTTGAAAAAGAAGAATGAAGCTCGTTCTTGAAACATCCTGGTTTCAAAACTTACTAGAAATCAACAGTCATCGGAAAAGAATGGGCTTTATGCAGGTAACAACGTGGATGAATCTCACTGATGCCAAGTGAACAAAGCCAGTCTCAGAAGATTACATATTGTAGGATTCCACTCATCAGACATTACTGACAAAAATGGAGAAGGTGTCCATGGTTGCCAAGGGGTCAGCAGTGTGGAGGTGGGTGGTTACAATGGAAGGGCACAAGGGGGATTCTGAGGTGATTAAATTACTTTGTTTTCCAACTAAGGGGCAATTAAAATTCATAGAATGGCACCCCTCATGAAAAAAGGCAATTTTACCATATAAATAATCTTTTAAAAGATTTAATTATTTATTTGTCAGAGAAAGAGAGAGAGAGAGAGAGCACAAGCAGGGGGAGCGGCAGGAAGAGGGAGAAGCAGGCTCCCCGCTGAGCAAGGCGCCTGTTGCGGGGCTCGATCCCAGGACCCTGAGATCATGACCTGAGCCGAAGGCAGACGCTTAACGACTGAGCCACCCAGGCATCCCCGGGTAATACTTTTTAAAGTAAAATATAAAAAAAGCTCCTGGGGGGGCGCCTGGGTGGCTCAGTCGGTTGGGCGACTGCCTTCGGCTCAGGTCATGATCCTGGAGCCCCGGGATCGAGTCCCGCATCGGGCTCCCTGCTCGGCGGGGGGTCTGCTTCTCCCTCTGACCCTCCTCCCTCTCGTGCTCTCTGTCTCTCTCATTCTCTCTGTCTCAAATAAATAAATAAGATCTTTAAAAAAATAAAATAAAAAAGCTCCTGGGAACATCCTGTACTTTATCTGTATCTTACTGTGACGGCAAGTGCATGTGTGCACATCTATCAAATGTGTCTACGGCACTACGTGGGGGTGAAGGTGGGGGGAGTCATTTTATTGCTGACCTTCTTTAGAACTGAAGGCACACAGTGATAATAAAAGGAGACTGGCTTGCATTTGGTTTCATTATTGTTTTAACCTTCTCCAAAGAGGACGCACCATCTTAGACCGGTGCCCGGCGGGGACAGCTGCACGAGTCTGCCCCTGGTACTCCGGCGGTCGTAACACCGTACCTTTTACGGGGATGCGTTCTGCTGCAGGTTAACCACCCTCAGGAGAACACTGTTTTCTAAAACGCTCTTTGGACTGTAGACTTCTGCAGACTAGCACAGAGAACGGACAGGTGCAGAGCCGGCCCACGGAAAGTACTGAATCGATGTCAGCTGCTCTGGCTACAGCTGCTCTGGCTACAACTGCTGTCACTACCAGAGCCAGAAGCTGTCCTCACCCGTGAAGTACGATGCACCAGAACCCCAGACGCAGCCAGACTCCCGCGGTCTAAATGCCGTCAAGCTTCTGAGACCCAGAAAATATGCTTACACGTGTGTCAAAACACGGACAACAGTTAATGCACAGAGATGTTCATCGTAGCTTGCTCTGAACGGCTGAAAACTTGAAACAACTCAAACTCCAAAAGTAGATTAGTTAACTGTGTTTTGGAACAGACTCTCCATTTACAAAGGGTCTGTAAAAACATGGGAAAGTGTTAGGTTACAAAGTGAAAAAACAGGGTTTGAATGATGTGCTTCACTGTTTATAAAACATACGTGAATGGAAAAAACGCCAAGACTCCAGTGAGAGATGGTGGTTCCTATAGATTTAAGTGCAATCCTTCTCAAAAATCTCACTAAAACAAGAGTAAACGTTTTCCTCTTTTTTTTCTATACTTTGTACTCCCAAGAGGACAAAGAAAATAAAGGAAGGAACAACATCAAAATAGACCTTTAGAAGCTGGAAAGCAGATGGAGGAGTGATAAATAACCCAAAAAGCTAAATCCTGGGCTGGCAGTGGAAAAGCCAAGAAAATCCTATAGTCTCAGGAATGGGCACCACCAGTAGTCACTTCTGGAAACAGGGAGAGGGTAGGGCTCAAACTGGAGGATTGTCTGGAGGTGGGTTTTTTGTTTTGTTTTTAACTTTGTAGGAAATAATTACAGTAACTTGCAAAAAACGTACAAGGAGGACCATGAGCTCTTCACATAGTCTCCCTCCGTGGTAACAACCGGAGCAAATACAGTTCAGTATCAAACCCAGGAAAGCTGACCCTGGTGCAGCCCGCAGAGGCTCCCACTTGCTAGCCCGCATGAGAACCCACCGTACACGCAGATCTATGTAACCACCGAGGGCAAGACGCAGAACTGGGTCAGCACAGAAGGCCGCTCACGCCATCCTCCTGGACACACATACACCCCTTCCCCCCAAAACCCTGACAACCTCCTCTTTTTTCTGGAAGAGACTGCATAAAACTGATATTACTCTTCAAGTGTTTAGAATTCTCCAGGGACACCATGTGGGCCTGGAAATATCTTTTGGGGAAGCATTTTAGTTATGAACTCAATTAGTTAATGCTTACAAGACTAAGCAGATGATCGATTTCATGTTGGTTGAGTTTTGGGAGTCTGGTTTTTGAGGAATTGGTCCGTTGCTCCTAAGGTAACGAACTTGTAAGTATAAACCGTCCGGAGAACTCCCATTATACCCTTTAGATGGCTACAGGATCTAGGGACATCCCCATCTCGTTCCTGATATAGGTGACTGTTTTCTCTTTCCATGTGTGTCTGTTTTGCTAGAAGTTTATTGATTTTATTGCCCTTTCTCAAAGAAGGTTTTGTTTCAATAATATTTTCTACTGTTTCTCTCCTTTCAGTTTCATTATTGTTTGCTACTTACTATTTCTTTGTTTCTGCTTGTTTGGGGCTGGAGGCTGGAATAGAAGTTTGAGACCTTCCCCCTTTGAGCGCTATCCACCTCCTTGGCACTCACGGAGCCGTGTCTCGTGGATTTAGGTCTGTGCCTTACCATGACCACTCAGTTGTGTTGACTTCTCCTTCGAGACTTCCTTTTTCACACGTGGGCTATTTAGAGGTGCGCCGTCTAATGTGCAAATGGGAAGAGATGGTCCCGTTGTTTTCCTGTTACCTCCAGTGTGAGGTTGGTACAGTCAGAGAGTGTGCTCTGTAACTTTGATGCTTCCAAGTGTGTTTCATGACCCCAGACGTGGCCTGTCTCAGTGATGCCCGGGTGCCCGTGGAAGGAGGGACCCACGGAGCGCTCCATAAACGCCGGGCGGACCCTGTGGTTGGCGGTGATGCTGAGTTCCTCCGTGACTTCACGCGGTCCTGCCGTCTGAGCTGAGCTGAGGCCTCGACCGTGCACGTGGATCGTCTGTTCCTGCTGTCAGTCCTACCGCTTCTCGCTTCGTGTCCTAAAGTTGTGCTGTTTGGTGTGAACACACTTGGGGTCATCATGTCTTCTTGCTACACTGGTCTTGGTGTGATGTCCCTTTTTGTCTACAGCAACCTTCTTTGCTCTCAAGTATATTTTATTTGATATTAGTTAAGGCAGCTACGCCTACATGAAGAAATTAATGTGTGAGTGGTGCCCCATCTTTCACCCTTCCCTTTCACCCCACCTAGATGGCTGTGGCCCCAGGGAGCCTCGTCAGCAGAACAGGAGAGGTCTGTGCTTTTATCCACCTGCTCATCGCCATCTTTTAACTGGTGCATCTAAATCATTTCCATTAAAAGTAGTTACTGATTTGCTCCTGCTTAAATCTGCCACGGTATTATTTGTTCTCTGACTATGCCTCTGTTTCTCGTTTTTTGCCCTCCTTGGATGCTTTTAGGATTCCTTTGTATTTACTGACAGTGGTTTGCATGCAGCACACTGTGGAGCCATCTTCGTGGTCCCTCGGCCGGCGGCATGACTGACTGGACGCCGAGGTGAGGAGCAGAAGCGGAGCTGCCCCCGGGGCCCGGCCCCCCACATGCAAGGAGCGCCACCGCCGTGTGCGGTCACAGGCTGCGGACCACCGAGTGCCAGTCAGCGAAAGCTGGGGGAGGAGAGCCCATGCCACTGCCCTCCTCCCCTCTGTCAACCTGTCCTTCTATTGGGGGCGCTCCCTTAGCTGCTCAGCACGGGGTCTCTGTTGCTGGCACTCCGAGGACGTCTGGCTTCTCTGCTGGCCCTGAAGCTCACGGTCCCCGGCGGACAGCTTGTTTCAGAGCGTGAAGGACGGCCTCCACGGCCCCCGAGGCCAGCTCCACGCTGCTCCAAGTGGCGTCCCCGCGCACGGGGCAGCGTTTCTCTGCAGCTCCTTTCAAGACTCTGTCTCTCAGTTCATATTAATCAGGATGTGCCGCGTGTGAATTTCCCCGGCTGTACTTGGTGTGCGGTTCTCCCAGCTTCTTCAATCTGTATGTTCATGCCCTTCACCGCATCCGAGGAATTTTCAGGCATTGTTTCTTCAGATATTTTTCCAGCTCCAGTCTTTCTCTTGCCTCCAGGGCGCCAATTAATGCATGTTTATCTCCGGGGCCCCAATCCCAGCGGCTCCGCTCCTGTTTGTCAGCTGTTAGCCTGTTTCTTCCATCCTCCTAACTGATGCCATCTGTCCGTCTGCCTTGGAGGTCACGACTCTGTCCCCGGCCCACTGCTGAGTCTGCCCTGTGAAGTCTGCATTTCTGGTGGCTGGATTTTCCAGGTATACAAAAATTTCTGTTGGGCTCTTCTTCTTTTCTTTTTTAAACTAATTTCTCCTTTCTCGAGGTTTACCATTTTTTCATTTGCTTGAAGATTGATAACTGTTCGCCGACGCGTTTTTACGACTGCTGCTCCACGATCCTTGTCAGATAATTCTACCGCCCGTGCCACTGCCCTGCAGCCTGTCTTCTCTCGTTCACGTTACGACAGCCTGGCTCTGGGCAGGATCGGAGATGTTTTACCATGTCCTGCAACCGAGTTCATCTGCGTTTGGCAGGTAGCCCCGTGTAGACGCAGTGCGAGTCCAGGAAGCAGGTGCAAGTCCCGCTACCTGTGGGCCCTGCTCACGCAATGCTGGCAGAGGTGGACCCTGCACACAGTGGGGTCCCACGGACACGAGGGACAGGAAAACAGGGCCACCCTGCTGCTACAGGTCGGAGTGCAGGCTTCCTGCTGAGCCTTCTGAGCCTGGGGCGGTGGGAGGCGGGGAGCAGGCCCTGCGGTCTTGCTACAGCTCTCGGATGCAGGGAAATCTGGGTGGCGGCGGCTCCTGCCCAGGGGGCCATGGAAGGCCGGCTCCCCTCGCCCTACGGACACAGCCGGCACTCTGCCTGCTCTGGGGGTGCAGAAGGTGGGTCACCACTGGCCCGGCTGACACGGGCTGTGGGGCCCGAGTGCCCCTGCTGGTTGTCGTGGGGCGGGGGTTGTCGGAAAGGCTCTCCCTCGAGCCTCCCAGGTGTGTGCCTGCAGCTGGTCCGGGTCAGAGCCTCTGCAGCTCCTGGTCCAGGGGCTCGGGGAGCTCACCACCACGCTGCTCAAGTCCCAGGGCCCCAAGGGGGCCGCCTTCGCTCCCCTTCCAGGTCTTGCCCGCCTGTGTGTCATGCCGGGTTTGGAGTCACAAGGGGAGGGCATGGCAGAACGGGATGACTGACCAGAAGGGGGCACGGAGATCTTTGGAAAAGCCAGCATCTCTGTGTTTCCCGTCACCCTTTTCTCTCCCTGTCTTAGAAGAACACCAGAGGTTTATTTTCTTGAGAGAGAAAATAGCGGGTCTCTGGGCCAAGGAACACCAGATAAAGTGCAAAGTCACCGCTGTGACCGGGGGCCTTCGGGAAGGTTTCCATAGTGATGCTGAGCTTCCCCGTCCTGTCCCCTCAGTTCCCAGGTGACGGCAGCACCTATGCCTCGCAGACAGGATCTTCCCCAAAGACACGACCAGTCCCGAGGCCCCGTGAGGTGGCCCAGCAGAGCCCTCCGGGCCCCACCTGCACCGCAAGCAGATGGCTGGGCCCACCACACTCTTGAGAGAGCAAGGTCTGGTTTATACCCGCCACGCTGACCTGACCACGGAAGCAGCCAAGAGAGAACAGGCCGCCCGGAGAGAAGAGAGCTGCAGAGCGGACACAGTGTGCTCGTGAAGCCTCAACAAGGCGTCTGAAGTATAAAAGGATATGCAAGGAACAACAACCAAACAACAAGAAATTTTAGGAAACATCACTGTAGAAATACAATAAGAACCGGCTGATAAATCTGAGAATATGTTACAGAAAGTAGAATAAAAAAATGGAAAATAAGACCAAAAATCTTTTTAAAACAGAGCACGAATTCAGGAAGTTCAACACCCAAATGATACTAGTCTCAGAAAGAAGAACTAGAGAAACCGAAGAGAAGAAATAATCCAGGAATAACCCAAGAGAATCCCCAAGGACTGAGGGGCAGGGTCTCCGGAGGCCGCTGAGCGCCCCGCACAGCGCAGGAGCACAGGCCTGAGCGGGTCCCTGCAGCAGGTGGAGACAGGCGTCAAGGACAAGATGCTTAGGCCCCGAGAGAGACGGACAGAGGCACACACCTCCACCGCCGCATCTCTCTGCAGCCTGGCACCTGGCCCTCGGGAGAGGCCACCAAGCTCCAGCCTGTGGAGCAGGGGGTTGGCAGAGGGGCCCAGGCTTGGTGGTCAGGCCACTGCTCACAGGGGTGCCTGTGACCCAGGAGAAGGAGTCCTGCTGACCAGAGGCTTCCCCGTCCGACCTCCCAACGGAGCTGCCAGTCGGCGGGGAGTGTGAGGCCGCAGAGGCTCCTGCAGGCTGGCCCCGGCCTCCCCGGCCTCCCCTGAGACACCCGGTGCTGGCCCAGGAGCTCATGGCCTGTGAGCACCAGGGCTGGAGAACTGCCTCACCCGGCGGCACCACCTTTCCACCAGGACCACTCGCTGAGGCCCACGGCCCCAGGTCTGAAAGGAGGAGGCATCAGCAGGTCTGACACGCAGGGAGGCTAGTTTTGCCCTCAAGGCCTGGGCTGTGGGTGGGGCCGGGTGGCCATGGCCCTGTCCAGCGGTGCCCTCGTCTCTGAGATCGCCCAACCGTTCTGGGAGCTCAGGGGGCAGGGCCTGTGTCTTCCTGATCGTAGACTCATGGGTGCAAGGAAGACGGGGTGTTCAACAAGGACTTGTTCAATACAAGATTTTTTAAAAAACGAGTGAGAGTCTAGCACCTGGCCTTCTGGAAAGGGTGTGGGTGGGACCAGGGGGCACGGTGCCTGCCGTCCCCGAAGCAGGGGTCCTGGGCTGGTGGAGAGGGCCTGGGGCCGGGCCAAGAGCAGGGGGAGGGGCCGGCAGGTGCGGCAGAGCCACACGCGACTCCGGGGGACTGAAGTCCACATGGCCACTGAATGCACAGACCACACTCAGGATCTGGCTGCCACATGACAGCAGAAAAGAGCACCAGGATTTTTTCCGGTGGAAAGGCCCGCAGCATCCACGTCCCTCTCTGCGCAGGTTCCCCTGGTTTGCTGGTTAAAGAGCAACGTCCCGTGTGCGCACAGTTAACACGTCGCCTGCACCTCACATCCTCGACCCCATGCACTTCACGGGTAACACACCCATCTGCCCGTGTCTGTCCCCGTCGCCGAGGACCACGGGCTCCCCGGTCACCAACAGCAGGCCACGAGCGGCCCACTCGTGGGGAGAACAAGGGATTAGGAAGGTGGCTGGGGGGCCTCTAGGGTCCTGTTGGGGGCCAGGGTGCCGCTCATGGGGGTGCGGGTGGCTGCTACCCGCCGGGCCCTCCCCACCTGCCCCTCCCAGCTGAAGGGCCACCCTTGAGTGGCCCCGTGCAGCTTCCCAGGAAAGCAAAGCATGGCGTGTGACGCGGGAAACTGGGGCATGGCATCACTTGGGAACGTTTACCACGAAGGGGACGCCGGGAGGGGCAAAGGCACGGGGTACGTGGGGTGAACGGGACGGTGAACCGGGGGGGGATGGGGGGTGAACCAGAGGATGAGCAGCAGGGTGAACCGGGAGGTGAACCGTGGGGTGAATGGGGCGGTGAACCTGGGATGAACTGTGAGGTGAACAGCGGGGTGAACCAGGGGGTGAACCGTGGGGTGAACGGCAGGGTGAACTGGGGGGTAAACTGGGGGGTCCACCCACTCCATAGCAGCGGAGGGGCTGGCAGGGCCTCACAGACCTTGTTTCCTAGCCACTGGTCCCGGGAAAGGGCCGGGGTTGGGGGCTCCCCGTGGCTGTGCTCGGCGGACCCTGGAGCCTGCCCAGCAGGGACCCTCGCCACAGGGCTGAGGGGGAAGCGCACGATGCGCTGTCACGCGTGGTTCCAGCCCTCCCTGGAGCGGCCAGAAACTCGGAGGGCAATGTGCACGTGCCCCGGCAAGTGGTCCACACAACTGTCGACCCAGTTTTGATTAATTAGCCACAAAGGCTCGTCTCCCACAGTTGCTTTCACCAAACGAAACGGTGGGGGCGGGAAGCTTTGATCTTGATGTACGAGATATCACTGATAAAAGCTTTTATTTAAATCTTAAAGATAAATAGAAAGGAATCCACCCAAAGCGTGACAGCCCATGCAAATGAGCGCAGCCAACAGCAGGCCAGGGCCTGGACAGCACGCCCGCATCCCTCACACGCTGCCGCCTCCCGGCGGACCCTGGGTCCCCATCCCCCCCTGGCCCACCGCCAGAGCCCCCCACGGACACCGGTTCTCGCAGCACCTCTGCTGTGCTTTGGCAGCCCCACGCTGCTGACGTGATTTTATGCGAACGACGTCCCCCTAACCCCCGTTACCCTGTAACATTCAGGAAGACAGACAAGATGTGCCCCTGCTCACCCTGCTTTGTCCTCATGCTCAGCCCGGGGGACGCCCACAGCACACGCTCGCATCTGAACAAGTCAGAGGATAACAAACGGGCGACTGCGGGATCGGGGGGGTCCCGAGGCCAAGGTCCTGACACGAGAGAGGCTCCGGAAACGACGGGAGAAACCTGGAACCCAGAGGGGGCCACTGCCTGCACCCACACACTTCCCGTGGGGAAGTCCATGGCCGATGCATCGTATCGCTCCCGGTTCTCACAACCCGCAAAGGAGGGCTGCCCGCCCAGCGCAGACGAGCAAACAGTCCCAGAGGGGGACACAGGGCCTGACGAGCTCACGCCCCAACCCCCAGCCATGTCACCAAGCAGCAGCGTGCTCACCCACCCCGCCTCCCCAACCCGCCGAAGCTCCTGAGGATGGGAAAGCGGGCGCCCTGTGCCTGGCCGGCAGCAGGCGCTCAGAGCACCCCAGAACCCAGGCTGCTTGGCCTGCACTCACTTTGCACCCAGAGATTCTGGGGAGACGCCATCTATTTGCCCATCGGCCACTTTCCAGTAACAAACTGAAACAACAGGGCCAACTGGGGGAGCCAAGGGGAGCTGGGAGTAGGCCCTCAGAGCTCCACCGAGGTGTCCCTGAAAACCTCCTCCTTCAGGACCTGCTACCTCTCCCGGCCCAGGAGGTGGGCGGCGTGCTGCGTCAGGACAGGGTCAGGAGGATCGGGAAAGCCTCTGGGGAAACAGGCGTGTTCTGGGCAGGCCGGACACACGGACTGAAGGTGGCCTGGCTGACATTCGGGAAGCGCCCTGTGAGCAGCTCTCTTCTGAAATAGGGCCGTTTGTGCCTGGCTCCGGACAAGCCCCTGCTGCCCCCGCACAGACGGCAGAACCCGGCACACCCCTCAGTGCTGGGGGCGCAGAGCCTAGTGTCCATGCAGAGGACTCCGAGTGGACGGAGCGTGATTCGGAAAGGCAGGCCCGGAGGCCGCAGGTGCTGACGTACCTGAGCGAGCTTGCCTCCTCCCTGGACAGTGGGAAGCTCTGCTCGGCGGTGCTGGACTGAGACTGTAGCATCTTCACCTCCATCTCCAGCTGCGAGAAAGCACAAGCAGGTCAGCGGGAGGTGCTGTGGCCGCCCCGCCCCGCCCCACCCGCCCCCACGGGCCCTGAGACCGGAGATCCTGCACCCGGCTCCCAGGGGGAGGGGGTGACACTGGGGGCAGAGCCGCCGTCTCCTGGGCTACCCTGTGCCCCGGACCTCACAGCCCGCCAGACACAACATCCCTCTCGGCACCCACCCCTGGGGCGGCAGCAGACACACACTCACTCTGGGGCACGGGAAACATCAAAATCTGGGGAAAGGGGGTCCCAGCAGCTGGAAAGAACACAGTCCAAGTTTACCAATGCTTTGATCTGCTTTAATAGTCATGGTATCTTATTTATTTGCTGCTTTGAATTCCCTTGCAGAATGACAGGTGACGCAGACTGCCTGGAAGGGAATGGGGACTGGAGATGCACAAAAGCCGGAGAAGGAGCAGGGAGGGGATTCCTGCCTGTGGTCCAGGTGCAGGAACAGGGGCAGCGGCGGGGGCCTGCACGGGAGCGAGCCTGCAGTCTGCGTACAGCCCCCAGAACTCCTGCTCCCTGAGAGCACGCCTCCTCCCCGACCCCAGCTCCTTGCTCAGGACGCCAGGGCTGTTCCTCAGGGCCCTGTCTCGCACATGTGGCTCTGCACCCGTCAGTCTGACCGGGGTCAGTCTTTCTGACCGCTGTCCGCCCGGTTCTTGCGCCAGAACGGATGCTCGGTGACCGACCATGCAACAAGACAGGAAAGCAGGGGGGCGGTGAGCCCCTCATGTGCACCCGGGATGGTCTGCTCTGGCGCAGACATGGGTTTTGAGGCTCCTGTGGGAATCTCAGATGGTGGGGGGCTCTGAGTGCCCCCGAGTTCACAGCGTTCAGCCTGTGTCATGTGAGAGAACAGGAAGGCCGGCAGAGGTGGCAGGGGGGCCTTCGTCTTTCACAAGGCTTTCCCGCCGGTGCAGCCCCGTGGGTGGCGGGCTCACCACCAAGAACGCGGACCTGTCAGCCTTCGCCACTCCTCATCACACAAGACCCGGTCTGCGGGGCGGACGTCCCCGAGGGGCTCTGACAAGTCAGTGCTCATTAGAAATGACCTTAGTCGGCTGCAGAAAGAAGCACGGGTGTGAGCTGACCGGTGTCTCAAGCTCCAGAGCCCCACAGAAGCCCCTGAATGGGACAACAGCCATAAGAGTCTGCTGAGTGCTGCAGGGGGAGCTGACGGGGTGGGGGCGCAGGGCAGACATGGGTCTCCCTACCTCATCGGGGGGTGGCCTGCACACAGCTCCCGCAGCGGCCCCTCCCTGCAGCCGCCTGTCCTGATGCCCCAAAGGGAGGCCACTCGACCTCCCCACCCGACGGTGCACGCCAGGGGACAGGTGATTTCAGGAAGAGACCTCCCGCCACACCCACCCAAAGGTACAGGCTGGGAATGACGTGTCCAGTCCACGTCTGCGGACCCGCCTCACTACCCTCTGGGCCGCACGGCTGAAACCCCTGCCTCTTCACCGGAGCGGCCGAGAGCTCCCAGTCCTGCACCAGCACGTGGACGATGCCGCTGTCCTGAGCTGGGCACCAACAGCGTCTGTGGGAAGGGTGCTGACAGATCAGCGCGGCCCGGGGCTGAGGGAGCAGAGCGTGTCTCCACGTATCTGCCTTCCTGGGCCAGAAGGAGCAGCCTGCTTGAAAACATCCTCTCTAGGCTGTTCCTGGAAACGTCCCCCTGGGGCAGCTCGTTTAGGAATTCTCGGGCCCGAGGCATCCAGTCTGTATGAAACCCTGATACTAATCATCGAGGTCACATACGTGGGTGACCCCAATCCTGCTGGTCGTGGAGAGCAAGCTCGAATGGGAGTGGCCTCCGCGAAGGCCCCAGAGGAAAGGAGGGAGTCAGAGTCCCGGCACATGCCCGCCAGTGCCCACTGGCCACAGTCCCCCTGCACAGGGCAGGCACGAAGCGACCCCGCCACGGCGCCACAACGTGGAGCAAGCCTGCTCATACTCGCGGAGAAGCGGCGTCCACCATGTCCGGGGCCCTTCCTGCTCCTCCCACACATACACCTCCCTGAACTGGCCAGGCTCCCCACTCCTTTCTGACACCGCCCAGATGCTTACGCAGGAGCTGGTGGTCCCTGTGTCCTCTTCATGGCCACAGCCAAACAGGCCAGTGGACACACGGACCTCGCTGGACCAGGCCGACTCTCCTGGAAGGACACAGAACCAGCCCGAGCGCAGTCTGGGCTGATCCCTCTCCATGTCCTGAGCAGAGCAGGCTGCACACCTCACAGCTCCGAGTGCTTGTGCAGCAAAGCTGGTCTGTGGAGCCGCAAGACAGGATGCTCCGCAGGGACGTCACGGTCCCGGCCCAGGCCTGCTCCCCTCCCCCTGCGTGCTGTGAACGCTGTGCAGCCTCAGGACCCGAGGGTCAGATGTGGGACACAATGCGTACACACCCCAGAGGCCTCAGCAAAAGCACCCTGGTCACCCCGGCGCTAGCTGCAGCCACCTGGAGCCGTCCGGCCGAGCGGCTCCAGGACGGTCTGTGCTTCCGCCCGCAAATAGGAATCGGCTCGTCCCCTAACTTAGCTCTTCACTTACTCTTAGAAAAATGGTAAGACAGCCTCACCTTGTTTGGTACTCTGGTTTTCTCACTTAATCTATTTTGGAGAGATTTCCAAACCAGTGCGGAGACAGCCTCCTGGGTCATGTCTGTGGCCCCGTGAACTCCCACCTCTCGCTGACCCGTCTCCAGGGACGAAGGTTTGCGCCGCTTCCCACCCGACAGCATGAAGTCAACGCCGTGGCGAGGCCGCTCTTGCATGCGCTGGTCCCCCTGCCGGCCCCCGACGTCCCCATACGAGGATCCCGAGGCGCGACATCCCCTTGCCGTCCGTCACCAAGTTCTGAGTCTGCTTCTGACTTCCTCCTCCATCCGCCATCCTGTCCGCGACAGTTCCAGGGTCCTTCCTCTCTCCCACCCCATCCCTGCTCTCAAGCACCTCAACAAAACAAAAACCGAAACCTCTTCAGAAAACACTGGGATTGGGTTAAATGCTCGGACCGGGGAGTCAGCGTGTGAGCACGCGGCCGCCTGTCCGGCTCACGGGGGCGCCTCAGCCTCGCGCTCGCGCACGCGCTGGGGGTGGCCGGCGGGGGCTTCTGTGTACCCGGGTCTGCTGCTCTTGCACGTGGGTGCACTTTCTCGTCTCGTCGGTATCTGTGCGTGCAGGCCTCAGCACGCCTGCCCCGACCTGTGCCCGCCGCTCGGGCTGCTGCAGCAGCTCTCAGCTGGCGGGCTTGGCGCAGTCACGTCCGCTGCGAGAGCGACGGCCCGCTCCCCCGGGGCCCGGGGCTGCCGCCCACACCAGGAGCCCCGGACGTCCCGAGCGGTCTGTGGTGTCCCTGGAGCGGAAGTTCGTAGCGTCCTATTTACAGCATGTCAGTTTGGGGTTGAAATAGGCACACTCTATTATGCTGAGAAATATCCACATGTTCACGTTTTATTAAGACTAACGTTGGGTTTTTGTCCAACGCCTTTCAGCAAATACGGAGCACTTGCCCCGCAAACAATCCAGGAGCCCAGCGCGGGGGAAACCGTGGGGCGCGGCTGGGTTGCGGGCTCCGTGCCCGACCCGTGGGCAGCCCGAGCCCCTGCGTGCACGGCGCTCACCGCCCACAGCCTCCCCCTCCGAGCTCCGGTCAGCGCGCACGGCACGCACGGGGTCCGTGTTCGGACGGCCTCACAGACTGCCCCCCAAAACTGCCTCAGCCCGATGCGACTGGTTTCTGCTGCTTCTCTCGGGGGGAGGGCAGGGCGGCCACTGGGCAACACCTGTGTATTTAACCTCTAACGTTTCTATCACTTCCGGAGTCACAGTATTCGTTT
Source organism: Neomonachus schauinslandi (assembly GCF_002201575.2). Taxonomy (NCBI): domain Eukaryota; kingdom Metazoa; phylum Chordata; class Mammalia; order Carnivora; family Phocidae; genus Neomonachus; species Neomonachus schauinslandi. Next base: position 175,020,564 of record NC_058407.1, on the reverse strand, counting down.
CATTCAGATTGTTATTTAAGTTGAGCTGTGGTATGACTCACGTCTATTCTTTTTAGATCTACTTATGTGTCTGCTCTATTCCCTACTGTCGAGGCGCGGCTCACGAGGGTCCAGTGCAGGAGCCCCAGCCCCGGGACCACGTGCGTGTCCGCACCTGCAGGGTGCTGCTGAGCAAGACCCGTACGCCCTCCCCGCCAGAAACTCTGCTTCTCCTCAGCCCTCACGTGTGTGTGTGTGGGGGGGGGGGGGTGCGTCTACTCATTTTTCACTGGGACTGTGGGGGATTCATACATTGAACTGGCTTTATTTCAGGCACGGGCACTTGGATTTATTATTTCCACTGTTTTTCACTTTCTTATTAACTTCGGCTTTGATCTTTGCAAATTCCTACTTTTTGCTTGACTAGGGCTTATTTTGTTTCCCTTTCCTGAGTTCTCGAGCGGGGTCTTTAATCTATCTCTCTTCACGCTTTCCTGCTCAATAATATAAATATTTAATCTGCAATTTTTCTTCTCAATCCTGCTCTGCTTCCCACAGGCTCTGAGATCTGTGTTTTCTGGATTCTGTGCACTTCCAGATGCACAGAATCTTCTTCGACCCAAGAAATGCTGAAGACGGAGATTTGGGTTCTGTTTCTTTCTTGTTTTGTTCATAATCTCAAATTCATCACGTGTCTGCATTAGTTGTACCTGTCTGAGCTCAGGAAGGTTTTCTGTATCATCAGTATGCGGTGAATTCTGGTGAGCGTTTCCTATGAGCACTTTATGAAAAGAGTCTTCTTTAGTTTTGGGCTTGAGGGCTTTATCTAAAATGGACTGTTCCTTCCATCACTTATTCTTGGCCCACTCGAAATATCATGGGTCACAAACTCTCCTACTGCTGGCGTCCTCGAGGACTCCCCCGAATCTCTCCCCATCTCTGCGCTTTCTGAACATCAATGATCTATCTGTAGCCTGTTTATCTTGCTTACTTTTTTGCGTGAAATGAGTTTGCATCTTTTTGTCCTAATGGTTGCTTTTATAACTCTTCCCTTGACATAATACCTGCACTTCTCTGTTTTCGACAGTCCCTGTTCGCCTCCTCCACCGATGTGTGACCCTTCTTACTGTTCACTTTCGACAGCTAAATGTGCTCTCGCTACACGACGTTAACTTCAAATGTTTTAACCTTCAGCTACCACGGCGGGAACGCTGCCACTACCATGTCTGCTCCCGTCTGCTTCCTTCCGGAGAACTTCCATTAAACACACGGACTCTGTGTTTCCCGAGCCCACGGCATCTGCCTGGTCCCGTTTCCTGACCTCCACGCTGGCTTCAGTCTTCCAGGCCTGTGGGTTCGGCTCTGGCCGCCGCTCCTTGCAGACACGCACCCGGCCCTCAGGCCCACCAGCCCCAGCTCAGCCTCTGCTCCAGCCTCACGGACACCCCGGATTTGCGGCAGAATGTTCATAATTTTCGTCTGCTCAAGGTCAGGTTGTTAATTTTTTTTGTGAAAATTTTTTGATATTTGCTTTTCTATAAAACGTTTGGACCTTACAAAATTGTGTGATCTTGCCTTTATTACTCATTGGTGAAGGTGACTTTCATTCAATCGCTTGTGCAAAAAAGGGCACACTGCAGAAAGGACGGGGTGCCTTTTCTTCTTCCAAACCTGACCAGGTGGCTCTGAGTTCCATGTACCTTCCCAACTTCTCTCTGCGAGAGGGGAAGCTGCAAGCTCTCGTCTCCATCCCCCCTGTGGCTGTACCCCCCGCCGGCAGGGCCGGTCCACGGAGCTACTCCTTCAAGCCGTGTTCTCTCTGGGCAGCTTCACCTCTGGGCTCGTCCTGCACACCCCTGCCACCGCCTCCGCTGAGGGCCAGCCCCCTCCCGTTTAGGGGCTCGGGTTTTAGCTGAAGTTCTGTTTGGCCCAAATTTAGGTTTGCCTTTTTTGGCTTTCATTCTTCTTGGTACTTTTGGACAACTTCCAGGAAAGAAGGAAGAAATGCTGACTTATGCTACAGCGTTCAAAGCCAAACAGGCCCTTTTAACTTGTAAGCTTGACTCATAACTAATAGGCTTTCTACTTCACCCTCTCCCGCCCCGCCGGAGCCTGACATCCCGAGCCTCCGAGGGCTACAGCCCACACGTCCGGAGGCCCACGAGGGACTGCCTCAGCCTGCCCTCGGAGAGCCCGCACCCTCCCGGCTCCCCAGCCCGGGGTGGTGGCCAGCACACAAGACACACGTATGTGCCTTCCAGTCAGTCCCCTATCACCATTCAGATCCACCCCCAAGGCCACCTTCACACCAATCGTCCGGAGCCGGGAGTGCCAGCCCCCATGCACTGTTGAACCCTGTGATTCCAGGACTTTTCTTCCCCACCAGCCTGGGAACTCCTGAAGGTGGGTATGCACCGGTCACCTCTTCACCAATTCCCAGCTCAGACATGGCACGCAGGAGGAGGTCCAGGCCCAAAGGCAGGGGTCCAGAGCACGCGGATGACCAGCACAAGCCCAGGCCTGGCACGTCCCTCGCGTGTGTGGCCCAGCGCAGCACAGCCTTGGGGGTGGTGGACCGGCCAGGCCTGGACCAGGACAGCCCAGGGCAGGGAGTGGGGCCACGGTAAAGACACAAGGAAGCACGCCATCCAGGGAGGAAAAAGACCTGGAATTTGTTTACCCACCAGACACCCAATTTCACAAAGTACTTAAACGGATTTACACTTAAAAGGAGGGAAACCAGTCGGGCTTTGAAAGGGCCTACTGGGGAAGGAATGGGAGCAGTGTTGCTGTGGTGCCTTGGGAACAGCCGGGCACGGGGTGCACGGTCGTCCGTGGCCACAGCCTCTCTTCCGGGGCCCCTCTCCCAGGGGGGTTCACACCACGCTGTCCGGGAGGCCCTGGGCTTGTTCACAAACAGGCTGACCCTCAATGTCCTCATCTGTAAAGTGGGGGCAATACTTCTGTTCCTGAGGTCTGAGCAGGAAGGGAGAAGACAGAGAGGAAAATGCCCATCCAAGGGCCCAGCACACGCCAGAGCCAGGGCCCCTTCCCTGCAGTGCCACACGGCCACCCGTCTGGAGGGTGCCCAGGGCCCACCCGCGGCACCACCCGCCTCCACCCGGAGGCCCGGCCCGGAGGCCCAGGCGAAGCCACGCTGCTAGGAGCTGGCCCTGGAAGAAGTGAAAATTGGAAATGCGTTAATATTGCAGTCTGCAACTACCTATTTCATACTTGGCTGAGAAAAATCTGTATTTGGAGTTGGTATTAAAAAAAAAAAAGAACAGAGGATTAATTGGATTGCATCTTCTGAGAGACTTCCTAAATGACAAAACCACGAGGGCCGTTCCGCGAGCCGTTCTCAAACCATGGCCGGCCCGCAGGTAGGGCTTGGAGGGGAGGGCCCTCGGAGGGGCTGTCTGCAGACACAGCGCGTGGCCCAGGGCAGCGCCCGTGATGAGGATGAGGCCCACGCGCCACGCACACCCTGGACGAGGTCCTGGGCCCACCCCGGCCGGCGGGAGCCACTCCGCAAAGCTCCCTGCTTCACCTCCACACGTTGTCTCCCAGAGAGACACCGCTCTGCCTCTCCAGCCTCTGAAGTTAACACACAAATTTATATTCCTTTCTTGGGCTCGCTCTCCAAATTAAAAGGCGTAATTACCAGCACTGCCTGCTCCAAACGAATCTAACACCCATGGAGCCCGGCTGCTGGCAGACGGTGCTCATATTCTGGGACGGGTGGGCGCCCCTGGGGACCCCCTCCGGGGAAGCCAGACGTGCCAGCCCCATCCACGGCCCCCTCGGAGGCTGCTTCTTGTTCCCTAGGCAAGCAGGCTGAGGCCAAGGAGGTAAACGTTCCTCCAAAGCCAAGGGCCGGCTGACACCCCCCTGCCATTTTCATGCTGGACCTGGAGCTGAACACTCGTGGGGACTGGGAAGCAGTCCCCGAGGGGACTTCGCCTCCGGCCTGGCCGAAGGTCCGGCTGCCCACTGCCCCCAGCCCCCCTGCCTCTGATGCCAACAGAAACCGAGCCCGCCACTCACCGAGACGCCAAGGGCATGAACTGCCCGAGCACCTGACTGCTCCACTTTGGGCTGCACGAGGAGGGACCTCTCAGCCCACACAAGACACTGGGAGCCAGCAGCCTCCAGCACACAGGCCTGCCGGGCAGGAAGATGGCTGAGCGCTACCATCTTGCCTTGTTTTTACGATCCTCACTTCACACCACGTGCACATGTCGCTAACTCAAACAGTAAGAAAACACTAAAAATATCCAGTTATTGGCTCAGAGCCCAGGCCAGCATCCACCAAAGGACAGGCCACCCAGTTGAGCCTCTATTCTCGATAACCAACCCCAGCCAGCGGCTCACGTGGCGGCACGTGCCCCGACCACGGGTCCTCACCAGGCCCTCCGGCTTTCCGCCGCAGCACTGACCTCCAGGCCCTCGCGGGGGCCGGGCGCACGAGCCTGGTGTGCGCCCAGTTGTTGACCGAACGCAGGTGTTGCCTCTGTGCCACTCTGGGTCTTGGCTCAAGATCGGGGGGGGACAGGGCTCTGGACCCTAGCCCCAGACCACAGGGAAGGCACCGGTTCGAGGGGCCGCCGGGAACGTCCCGCAGTTTGGCAGACACGTGCCGACCGCAGAGAGTGCCGGGAACGGCTGCCATCGGAGCTTCTGCTGGCGAACCCACAGCCAGGGTGTGGGGGGACTGGGCTCCCTGGAAGCCTCCCGGCTGCCTCCCAGGGGACTGTGCCTCCTCAGGGCCTGGTGCCCGCACGTCAGGGCATCTTCGCAAAGGCCCCTGGAAGCCAGGCCCCGACCGCAGCGTGGATCGAGCCCAGGAACTGGGGGTGACACAGCTTCAGGCACCCTCTCAACCAGGGGTCAGAACACCCGCAGTGGGAAGGCCCGGCAGGGAGCACCCACTGCTGCCTCAGGCAGCCACAGATGACAGGTGCACAAATGGGCGCGGTCGCTTTGTTTTCAGTGCGTTACTTAGAGCCGGCAGTGGGCGGACGCGCTGTGCGCTGGTCTGCTGCCCCCACGCTGGACCACCCCCCGCTGATGAGGGAACGAGTCAGCGCGACAGAGGCCCAAGAGCCGAAGGGTGCACCACCTGCGGGATGCCAGCCCAACAGCCCCGCAGCTGGCCCACCACTGTCCCCACCAGGGTGGCCGTGGGCGGAAGGCACGCCCAGGGCCTGGAAGCAGGGGCTGCTCGCCCGCCCCCGGCAGTGACAGGATCGCTAAGCACCTGGACTGCGATCCCCAGGCGGCGAGGCTCGGCCCGACCGCACGCCCAGCCCAGCGCGGCTGGAGGGTCTGCGGGGGCTTCAGCGCCGGCTTCTCACTGGGGAGGGTGCCAGCCGGGCCTGGTGCCGAGGGCACCTCTCGCCCGCGTGGGGCCGGTGGCCCATGTCACTGAGCGTTCCCCCGTGTGCCCCGGGCCACACACACCGGCACCTCCCGGGCACACGGCGCGATCCCAAGCAAGTCGCTCCAGCTTGTGCAGGTGCAAGAGCGGCCGGCTGTGATCTGAACCCGGACCCTCCGGCCTCCGACGAAGCAGCACAGATGCTTCCCGCACGCTCTCAGCGGCAACGAGTTCTGCGGGAAGCCACCTGCCACGGGACAGGGAGGACGATACTGCCTCGTGTTCACAGCAGAGAACCGTGTGTCACGTGAGAAACGTGCATCGCTGTGGCGCGCTCGCTGCCTCGGGGCCACTGACGCGGAGGAATACCGTTCTCACCCATTACTGTCCTTCTGTTTCCCTTGGTCTTATATTTAAGCTGCTCCTACTATGGGGATTTCCACAGCGGCCGGGGGACGAAGGGCCGTCCAAGTCACCTGCTGTCAAGGGTGCCGGTGACAGACTCATGGCAGGGAGCAAAACCGTCGGAAGGCTCGCAAACCAAGCCCGTGCCTGAATGTCCCGTCTGTCCCGTCTACATCAACTCCAAGCCCGGAGGCAGCAGCAGCAGGGGCGGTGCCCGTGGAACCCCGACACGGGGTCAAGGGGGGCGCCCTGGACCCGTGTCTGCACCCCCCAGCAACCTCCCAGCCCCAGGCGGCCACTGAGAACCAAAGCTCCCGAGAGAAGGCTCTCGTCGAAGGGGCGCCTGGCTCGGCCCGAACCTCGCTCTCCAGCAGGCAGGTCAGGGGACGGCGTCTGAGTCTGAACGTTAGTCAAGTCTACGTGGGCGGCGAGATGCGCCGGCTGAGAAATCACGCCACCGCCTCGGATGCAGCTGGACAGAGTCGTGTACAGCCTGTCCACGGGAGCGAAGGCACAGGCTCAAGCAGAGGGAGTGTCCCAGGGGGAAAAGGGATGCCATGCAGCGGGAACAGTGCGGGCAAAGGCACGGAGGCATCAAGAGCACGGAAGTGCGTGGGGGGGGCCAACCACCGAGATCCTCCCATCAGAGACCCCGCTCGCTGAAGTCAGGGAGGCAAGCACGGGCTGCAGCCAACCCCAGACACCCATGTGGACGCCGTGCGGTCAGATCTCTGCACCACCAACTGGCCGCCAAACCCCACCAGTCAGGTGCGGGAAGAAGGGGAGCAGCAAGGTGGGTCTGTGGTGGGGACAGGACAGGAGGACACAGGACAAGACAAGGTCTCTGGACTAGGTCACAGCTCAGGAGGCCACACCACTTCTCGAAGTTACCGCTCTTCATCCCATCAGTCTACAAAGGTTAGTGGAATATACATAGAGAAGTAAAAATCCCTTCTACAAACCAGAGATTAATACAACAAAGGTTGGATAGCCTCCCAAAAGGGATCGGAAACCTACCATTTACCCAAAGGTTCCAGACCAGGACTCACTTCCCAAATCCTCCGAGGGCAAATCTGCTTAGGCGGCCTCAGGCAGAGCACACACCAGCACTCCCCTGTCCCCACCCTGGAGGGCACCGTGGGCCGAGTCCACAGGAGGCTCAGCACCCCAGAAGCCAGGAGGAGATCTGGGGCCACAGTCTGGAGACTGAGGTCCCATCTGTACAACCACGGGGCAGGGAAGGAACCCTGACCAGGCCGGGGGACATAAGTTGACCCCATCCCCGGACAATCAGACAAAGGCCCTGGTATCAGGAAGTGCTCAGTACATGAACTGTGATTTCCTACGTTTATTCCTGCAAATCCTTGTGTCATGGAAGACTCTGCATCAACCTTCTGGTTGAAATGCCCAGTGCTCTAAGGGAGGCCAGGGGCACAACAGGCTAGGGTGAAAAGTTGGGCCAGAGGCTCCCACAGCCAAGGCCGCCTCTGGAGAACCGGAAGGCTGGAAAGCACGAGGCAGGCCTGCTGAGCGCCCCAGCTCGCCTTCCCTGCTGAGAAGGCAGAATCAGCAGTGTGGGGAGACCGTGGCAGCCAGACCTCACAGTGCAGGACATGTGCAGGGAACCCAGAATATGAAGGACAACCCTGACTGGCAGACGCAGGACAGGAAAGACGCCCAGACCGAAGACTGAACCAGGAGAAGGGACAAGAGGGAACAGCACCTCCTCCATCCAGCCAGACTCCAAAGCCCCTCACTCATGGGGCACCAGGCAGAGCGCCCAAGGCGGCTGAGGCCCAGGGCTGGTGGTAATTAGCCCCAGAACTAACACTGCCCCAGGGCTAGCCCGGAATGTCAGCAAAATGCCACCTGGCAGATGGGACCATCTCTCAGGAGCTTCACTGCATACCTGAACAAAGATCACAGGTCTTCACAGGAATACACAGGTCTCCTGCATCCGCCCAACACAGGTGTAGAAGGAGCACAGAATGACTTCGAAACAGTCATGTAACTGAATTCCATACTTTCAAATATTAAGTATAAACGTGTGGGGAAAAAGGAAGACCGAGGCAAACTTTGTAGAAACGTAAACAGCAACGCTGGAAATAAAAACATGCAGGTCATTCTGCTGGAAGATTAGGTCGGGGAGCCTGGAGACATAGCAACAGGAATGATTCACAACAGGAGAGGGAGAGAGAGGATTTTCAGAAATGAGAAGAGCACAGGTGGGCTGGGGGACTAGTCCCAGCACCCAACTGTGGGTAACTGGACACTCACAAAGGACGAGGACAGCAAGTCCATGGAGCTAAGAAAACCCCCAGCACAGGAGACACCACGAAGTGCAACAAGGCGCATCACAATCAAACCGCTCCACCCAGCGACCAAGAAAGTGCTGGAAAAGCAGAGAAAACAGACAAGTTACACGAGAAGCTCGAGGGAAACAAGGTGAGTCAGAGTCAGTGGGAAAACCCCTTCACGTCCTGAAAGGGAAAAGCATGGCCACCGAGAAGTGAAGATGAACAAAACCGTCAAACATCAGCTAGACCGACAGAAGGAAGAGAGAAGGGGGCCCATCCGTTGACGGCAGAAGGGGGAGCAGAGTCACTGACCTTAGGAAGTAAGAAGGACGGTAAGAGAATCCCAGAGTAGCTGTTAGGCCACCTGGACGACTCAGACAAACTCCTGGAAACACACAAACCCCAAAACTGACTCCAGAAGAAATGGAAAATCTGAACAGACCCATGACAAGTGAGGAGGCTCAATCAGTAACAAAGACATGTCCAGGAGCAGATGGCTTCGCTGGCGAATGCTCCCAATCACATAAAAGAATTAACACAGAATTCCCAAATTCTTACAAGAAGTTAAGGAGGAGGAACGCTTCTCAGCTTATTCCACGAGGACAGCATAAAGCTGATACCACGGCCAGAGAAGGCAGCACATGAGAAGAAAACCGAGACCAAGAACCCTTATGAATACAGGCACACACAACCTCGACAAGATGGTGGCGAGCCCCACAGGCAGCATCTAAAAGGGTCCTACACCGCGACCAGGTGGGCTTTCCACCAGGAATGCAAGAATGGCTCGACACACAAAAACCAACTAATGCAACGCACCACCTTAACAGAACGAAGGGAAAAACCACATGATCACCTCAATCAGTGCAGGAAAGCACTTGTCAAAATCCAACGCTCTTTCATGATAAAATGTTCAGCAAACCAGAAATAAAAGGGAACTTCCCCAACCTGATAAAATGCATTTACTTAAACCCACAGCTCACATCATACTCTACGGTAAAAGACGGACAGCTTCCCCCTAAGATCAAGAACGGAACAAGGATGTCTACTTCCAGCACTGTCATTTGACATGGTACTGGAGTTCCAGCTGGAGCAGTTAGGAAAGAATAAGAAACAAAAGACAGCAAACTGGAAAAGAAGTAAAGCTATCTCTACTCACAAATGACATGATCTCATATACAGGAAATCCTACACAATTCACAAAAAACTATTGGGAGTTAAAAGAATCTGGCAAAGTGGCAGGAACCAAGATCACCACACAAACACTGGCGGCTTGTCTGCATACTAGTGATGAACAATCAACAAAGAAACCAATTCCATTCACAAGAGCATCAAAGAGAATAGGAAACTCGAGAATACGTGTAACCAAGGAGGAAGTACGTACACACTGAAAACTGTAAAACACTGCTAAAACAGATGAAAGTAAACCGAAATAAGTGGACATTCTGTGTTCATGGGTTGAAAAACTTAATGCTGTTAAGATGGCAATCTTCCTCAAAGTGATCTGCAGATTCAACGCAACTCCTCTTAAAGTCCTGTTTTTGCAGAAATGGGAAAGCCGATCCTAAAATTCATATGAAATTACAAAGACCCCAACAGCAAAGATAATCCTAAAAAAGAAGAAAGTTGGAGGATTCACATTTACTACTTTCAAAACTTACCACAAAGTGACAGTAACCAAAACAACGTGGTGCTGATAAAGGACAGACATACAGATCAAGGGACCCAAACTGAAATCCAGAAATAAACCCAAGCATCTACAGTCAAATGATTATCAACAAGGGTACTGAGACTTTCAGTGGGAAAACAACAGTCCTTGAACAAATGGTGCTGGGACCATTGGACGGCCATGTGCGAGAGAAGGAAGGTGGACCCCTACTTCACACCGTCTTCAAAAATTAACTCAAAATTATTAAAACCTAAGTGTAAGAGCTAAAACTACAAAACTCTTAGAAGGAAACACAGGAGTAAATCTTTGTGACCCTGGATGTGGTAACGGTTTCTTAGATATGACACCAAGAGCACCAAATGACAAAAGAAAAAACAGATCAAATGGATAAAAGCCAAAACCGTGTGCACACCAAAAGACATTCTCTAGAGACTGAGAGGACAATTCACAAATTATCTGATGAGGACTGAGTACCTATAATTTATGAAAAAACCCTACAGAAGTCTTACAACTCAACAAAAAGACAAAAGAAAATAAAAACAATTTAAAAATGGATAAAGGATCTGAAAGGAGATTTCTCCAAAGAAAACCTACAAATGGCCAGCAAGTATGTGAGGAAATGCTCTATCCACATCACTAGCCATCAGGGAAATGCAAACCCAAACTACAATGAGACGCACCTATAACCCACTACGATGGTAACAAGCATGACCGCGCCCCCTCCTTCCTGATGCTGGTAATCTGTGTCTTCTCCCCCCTTCTTCTCATGAGTCGGCTGGAGATTCACCAGAGTGCAGTCTCCTGGACAGGACTCACCTCTGAGTGGAGACCCAGAAGGTGGGGGACCGATGAACACTTAGAGGCGGAGCTCTCTAGAGGTTCTGTGCCCTCAACAGATGCGGATGCGTGCACAGCGCAGGAGACACGGCTCCTCGGTGGAGCTGCCCAAGCGCCGGGCACAGACCTCCATGGCAGCAAGCCAGGATGAGCGTGGACCAGCCTCTGAGCTGCCTGTCTCCTCTGGTGACAAGGTCAGTCCCTCCCTCCTTGCAAGGGGGCCGGGCCTGCCAGACTCACTCACAGTTCCAAAGCGTCAGGAATGGTACTCGAGGCAGGTTCGCTAGTAGAGCATAACCTTTAAATAGAGACAGTGTGTTTCAGTTTAATTTGGGAGGATACACAGTTCGATCCCAAGGTCCTTACCCAATTCCACGAAGCCACAACCGGCAGGAGGAGCAGGGGAGTGGGCCCCTACCTCGACACGATTCTAGTGAACCCAGCACTGCTGAGCACCAGAGGAAGGATGCTCAAACCCCTAGTCTGTTTCATTACTTGCTCCCGGGACGCACGAGGGTCCGCCTGGGCCAAGGACCACCGGTGGTACTGACAGAGCCAAGGCCCACTGCGTCCCAGGATTCAGGCTGCTGCCTCTCCAGAGCCCCATCGGGGCAGGTGACTCAGGTGTCCCAGAGAAGAGACGCTGCCGAGGTCACAGTGGGAATCCTGGTCAGAGGCCGCCTTTCTGCTCAGCTCTGGGCCCATCATGCATCTGGGAAGGGCCCTGTAGTGGCTGCTTCCTGGGGAGGGGTGAGGGGCCGAAACAGATCGCCCTCATCATGTTCCATCCCTTCTGGAGGGACACACCCAGCGCGACAGGCCACCGTAGCCACCGGTGGCTCTCCCGGGCATTTCCTAGTGAGCACAGCTGGTCCCCGAGCTGGGACATACCTGCCTGCACCTCAGAGCAAGAAGCCCAGGTGGAGAGTGTGTGCAAGCAGAATTTTCACCCTACAGGCGCCGCTCTCCACACCTACGGAGCCGTCCCCTACGCCAGCACATTTGCTAAGACAGAGGACCCAGTGAGCAGGCTGAGACAGCGCCCCAGAGGCCATCAGCCTTAGGGCCGGAGAGACTGGCCAGGGCAGCCCAGCAGCAGGTGACAGGTACATGGTGAGAGAAGACAGGAAGGCCCAAGAGACAGACTTGGAGAAATCCAGTGTTTTAGCCAAAAAAAAAAAAACAAAAAGAAAGCAGAAACAAAGCCAACAATAGCACCCAGCTAGCCCAGCCGTGGTTTCTGGTGCCCCAGGCCCAGCTCCACAGAGGGGGAAGCCCACCCCCAGGAACACGTGGAAGGAGGCGTCCACGTGCTTCCAGCGGGATGGGGTCCAGAGGGTTGGCTGAGGCAAGGAGGCCACCTCCTTCCAGGACAGCAACGGTTGACACCGAGGGGCGAGACTGTCAGAAAGTCCAGGAAAATCCCATGAGAATGGAAACCCCTCTCCAGAAAATGTGTGCACAGTTCTAAGGACTCTGGACCCTCTGTGTCTCCACGGGTGACATCAGGGATGCTGCCCAAGAGGAAAAGGTGTCGCTACAGAACGCCTGAGGTCACCTCTGCCTCATGGGGTTCACCAGGGGTCCCAGGACACCCACGTTCCCACATTTCCCAGTCAGGAAGGCTCAGGACAAGTCCGGCTGCGGCCACCACGTGAGCTTCCCCCAGAGGCCGTGGGCCAAAGGAAGCAGCAGTGAGACCCTGGCGGGCAGACTCCAGGCTGGCTGAGCCCCAGCAGAGGACCATGGGCGCCAAGGCCAGGACCACGTCCGACCCAGCTCCCCCCCAACACACCTGCAAGGTGCGCAGCGAACACGTGGGAGGGGAACTGCAGCGGCTACTGAAGATGTGGCGGATTTAATAACACGGTAAGGAGCAAAAATCACATAATGTGGACACAGTAAGAACTGGCAGTTGAGAAGGAGCGAAGCCAGAGAGGGTCACTGCAGAGCACGAGATGTTTAAAGGACACGCAAACACCGTACTTAGAACCGGGACGAGCACGAGAAGGTCTCCCCAGCTGGAAGGAGCCCCATGGTTTTTAAAGATAAATTAACCAATCTCAATCTGTGGCTGTTACAGATTCTCACTGTGCCTCGGCTTTGTGTGCTGGGGCCCGTTGGGGGGGGTCCCTTTCCCCGTCTGGAGTGCCCGCCTTCTCTCGGCGCCCCGACCCCGTGAGGGGCCCCGGCAGGCTGCTGGTGAGCGTGGGGCTGCCAGCCAGGGCAGAGAGCAACGTGCGAGTAATGGAAATGATCAAACACCCAAGCAGAGACCTAACAAGAAGCATGCAAGACTCACCGGAACAACGGACCAAACTCCAGCGAAGGCCATGAAGACCGAGAGGCCAGAGCCACGCCCGGTATCGCGGACGGGAAGTCAGCACTGCACAGAGTCCATGAGCACAAGGCAGCAGGATTCTTCCGTGAGACCTGACAAGCTAACTCCGAGCTTCACTGGGACAGAAAACACTGAGAGGTCATGCCTTGCCAGATACTCAACACGCTACGGCTCTGAGAACTTCGACAGCACGTTGCTCTGCTCCAGACAGGAATAAACCAAAGTGCTCCCGCCACACCGGGGAGTTTTCTTCTCCTTTTGTGCAGGGATCCAATTAAGAACCAGAAATTACACCACTAGACATTTATTTTCTAGGCTAGGAAGCCATCTTCTCAGGATAGTGTCCCTAAGATGCAGATGGATTTTTTTAAGACAATAAATCACCAACCTCTTGTTAGGTCTTTGCAAACCTGGCAAAACCAAAAAGGCCGGCCCCCACACCGGGAGAGAGGCCTGGGGGCACATGCTGCTTCCCTGTGTCCATGTCCAGTCGCTCAGCACTTTAAACCCGAGGCCGGGGCTTGGCCACGTGGGACTGTGCTGTCCGCACGGGACAGCTGGCGTGAGCAAGCCCCACAGTGCCCACCGGCCTGCCACCTGCCCGCCCACTCACTGCACCTGTCCCCTCATCTGAGTCACGGCCAGGTCACCGGCACCCGGAGGGTCTGCAGTGAGGACTCAAAAGACACGGTCCGGACACAGCGGTGAGTGTGTGTCCAGCACACGGGAGCACTCGGCACTCAGTGGCTGCGGCATGATCTAAAGCAGGTTCACGGCGAGGACGACGGCCATAGTGACAGTCACGTGCCCACCAGTGAACGTGGGATGTCTTCGCGGGATAGCAACAGGGGGAGGCAGAGGACGATTAGCTCGATGCTGAGGGAGAAATGGGCCCCGCGTGACGGAGACACATTCCAAGGGGCGGAAACAGCATGGGGGTGACACAGAAGGGCGCGGGAAGCCGTGCACAGAGCACAGCAGGGGCCTCAGTGAACACAGGCATGCGGAAAGAGAACAGCCACCCAGAAGTGGGGTTCAGGACCCACTCGCTGAATCCGACAGATTTACCATCAGCATGCAGAGCCATGAAAGCTGTCCAGTCCCAGGTGCGTGACCCCTTCTCTCCCTTAGGAGCTACATCGTAAGACAGGACCACCGTGGCCAAGGGCAGAGAGCCCCAAGCTGGCCGTTGCCAGGGCCCAGTGGGGAGCACCTTGAGGAGGGAAGGACCCAGGGCTGGACTCTGGACACCCACACGCTGGGGCTCGGGGGACAGACAAGCCAGTGCATTGTGGAGAGCAGGCGCCAAGCCCTCGTGAGCCCTGCCCCAGGGCGGCCGTCAAGCTGGAAACTAGCTCCACGTCCCTCAGGCACCCACAGCCCTCCAGCCCTGAGGCACTTGCCGGGGACTCTGCTCTCGGGGCAACCCTGTGCACCCCAGGTCAGCTCGATGCTAACTTCTAAATACGCCTCATTGAGCCCTTCTCCCTCCATCCCTAAAAATGGCTTCCCAGCTCCCACGGAGCTGCCCCAGGCACTCATCCCCAGGAGCCAGCACTCAGCAGAGCCACGCCGGGGGGCACACACAACTCCGGGCGTCTGGCACTTCCCAGGTGAGGGCAGTGAGCACGCAGCCTGTGCTCACATGGGTCAGGGCGGTCAGGAACACAAGGGACAGTCCCACGTACTCAGGGGTCCTGAAGGCCCAGGCAGAAGTGTGTGCTGGCAGCAAAGCCACGGGAGCTGGGACCCGCTGGGACCCGGGCCTCTGCCTCCTGATGAGTAAGGTGGGTGACGACAGGGTCACCTAGCAGGGCTCCGAGAGTGGACGTCTGCAGAGCTCTTGGAACAGCGCCCGGCTCGCCGTCAGGCCGGGTGAGTGCGCATTCATAAACCTGTCACCGTCAGTGTTCGGGGCAATCAAGAACCAACCCGGCCTGCGGGTGCCCACCCCAAATCAACCCCACCACACTCTGCGTGCTCACTCCGTGCCGGACACCGCTCGCCTGCGGGGAAGGCCGGTCTCCCGCACTGGCTCCCCGAGGAAAAGCAGGACAGCCAGGTGTGCGGCCAGATGCTGGTACAGAGGCGCAGAAGCAGTGACCCCACGAGACGCTGGGGGTGAGTGCCTGCAGCAGAGGGGCCGGCACGGGGACACACGCAGACTGGTCAGACCAACCAGGTCAGCCTGAGACGTGCAGCCGCAGCTCCTGGGGCCCGGCCCGTGGGGCACCCTGTCCCCCGCCTGCCGCCTGGGGCCCCAACGCCTCACTGGGTCACACTGGGCTCCAGCAGCGGGTAACAGAGTCAGACACCGTCCTGGGGGCGCAGAACCCTGCGGGGGAACAGGCTGCCGCCAGCCGTGGGTCCCTGCATGGCGTCCCCCATGAGCCTTCATGACTCCCCCACCACAGACGAAGTTCTCCCGTCGAGGCGGGAGTGGGGGGGGGGGGGCTTCCAACCCGGGCTTGGTCCCGTGGCAGGATGGATCTGGGACGAGAAACGCGTCACTATCGGTCACAGAACCAGGAGGTTCTCGTAAGAACTTCCCGGAAGGCGGCTGGCAACGCTGGCGGGCTGCGATCAGGCCAGGTTCTCGGGCAGCAGGCCGTACGGATGCTGGCTGCCAGCACTGAACGACGGGAGCTCACACGCCTCCTCCTGACGCTTCCCGGCCCGCGGCGCTGCTTTTACAGTGACAGAGGCATCAGCCAGGTACACGCCGCTGTGCAGGGCCCCTCGCAGGGCTTAAAATTGGCCTCACCAGCATCTCCGGTCATCTCGGAGCCGCAGCCAGGGAGGCTGGCGCTCTGGGAGAGGCCACGTGGAGGCCCTGTCCTGCTGGGATGCGGCCACAGCACGCACACCCCGGGAGCACCTGCGGCCAGACGTCTCCCGCCAAGCCCTTCCCGGCTGACCGGCCACAGGCCCGCAGGCTGGAAGTGCAAGCCCACAGGAGCCCAGGGGGCACGGGACTCAAGGAGGAAAACTGCGTCGTTACCCGGAGTCGTAAGGGGTGTCACTCCCCTTTAATCAGAAAATAAATCTTCACTTCTTGCTCCCCGGAGTACATAAAATATTAGAGAGATTTTTATAGTTATAATCAAAAAACTGGTTTCTCCAGCCACTGCTGGCCGGATCTAATTAGGGTGAGGGATGTTAATGATACAACTATGGCCCAGGACATTTTTCCTTGTGGTATTAATTGCATTTAAAGAGAAAAGCCTGAATTGTGCCTTGCTTCCTAATTAGCATGCATCTGCTAATTAATAACAGAAAGGCAAACCGTCTTTGTCTTGTCATCTGCAATTAACTACAGATGTTTAAATTCTTTTTCCTCTCTTCTCCTAAATACTGAATCAGCTTAGGGCCCAGAGACAGCAGGCCGGGAGAGGTGGCACAGGAACCAGGCCGTCCCCAACACCTGGACAGAGGTGCCCCCATCACACCCATCGCCACGACTGGCCCCGAAACGGGGTGAGGGCCACAGAGTAAGACCCAGGGTGGCTCGGTCCCCGTGTCACAGGGAGCTCTGGCCACCGTCCCCAGCTTCAAGCTTCCACAGCAACTAGGGTTTACAGCAGGGCCGGAGCTGCCTCCTCACCGGCTGGGGGCCCACCTGGCCCTCATTTCCTCAGGAGGCAGGAGGTACAGCCCGGGGAAGAGGGAGGGAGAGCAGAGGCTCACAGGCCTCTGAGTGAGCACCTGCTGTATTCCGCCGGGTGCTGCTAAGTGGGAAGGAGAGAGAGGAGACACAAACGGGAGACAAGCTCAGGATGTGACAATCAGAAGGCAGAGATTAAACCTGCGTGAGGTGACAGCTACAGCGCAGGTCTAAGGAAGCAAGGCACCCACAGCATCCCACTTGAGTGCACCAAGCACCTGCACCTCCGGGCACAGCTGGGAATGAGCTGGGGGACGAGCCGGGTCCCCACCCGCCTGCCCGGGGTGGCTAGAGCCACAGGGATGTTTCACCAAAGCTCCCCAAGGAGCATCTTCCCCAAAGGCCCGGCAGCGCCTGGGGAAGGGCCCCTGCATGGAGGTGGGTGCCAGCATCGCCTGGGGAGAAGTGGGCCCCCCACCCCCACGAGTTCCAGTCTAATTGGTCTAGAGGTAGAACCGGGCTTCAGTGTGTTAGGGCTCAAGGGAGTTTTACACAATGCAAAGAAACTCTATGGGCAGAAAACAAGGGAAAACACAGGCGGGAAAGCCACTCTCCAGCCCCATGTCCCTCAGGCATCCCCACGAGGCGAAGCAGTGGCCCCTGCGGCCCGACCGTGGGAGCTTCTGTCCTTTCCAAACCCCTAGGAGCCAGGGAAGGAGGACCAGGCCTGTGCTCGGCACAACTCCATCCTCATTCCTCCCGCCTGGTGTGCCCAGCACGGACACACAGCCCTCGGGCACATGTCCATTCAGGTCAAAGCCGAGGGAATGATGCATGTTGACCCACACGTCGGGCTCTCCCCCCGGCTTCTTCACCCACAGTCCCCTTAGTTACGCACACGCACGCGAGCTAGGCCGCACGGTTTACAGAGCTCCCTACCCCAGGCTCACCGGAGGCAGGCACCCCCGTCAGGCCCTGCCTGGGTCCCAAGCCCCTTTCTCCGCCAGACGAGGGCAAAGGCTCTACGCGGAGGCACGGTGGCTCCCCCTCAGTCAACAACGAATGCCTGTTGCACTCAGGGACCGGATGTGCCCTCAGGGGCCCCCGCAGGGGAAAGACCAGGGGGCTGACTTACAGATTGAAGAACACGTACGTGACATCAGGACCGTGCTGCGGGGCTGCCTCCCAGCTCCTGGGTGGGGCTGCCCTCCCCGGGCCACATGTCCGGGTGCTGGAGCGGCCCGACGCAGCTCGAACCTCAGGCTCTACCTTCTTGGCTACGTTCGCCAGCTCCGGAGGGCAGACACGTGCCAGGTGTTGGAGGGCCTTGACGTGGGAGCTCACATCCCCTGGCCCAGACACCCAACAGCCAACGGCATCTCAGACCCCCATGCTTCTCTCCTGGCTTGCCCTCCCCAACCTTCCCATCCCACCTGGGACTCCCCCACCCACTGCCCAGGCCATCCTGCCATCCTTGACCTCTGGACTCACGCTCTACCTAACCTGTGTCTACCTTTGGCACAGCCGGTCTGGCCAATGCCCACCACATACCCCTGCAACCCTCCCTCACCCCTGCCGGTCAGGGGCTCTGAGCACAGCTAGCCTCAGGCTCCCCGATGCTGGCGCCTGGGCCTCATCCCAGCCCATCCTCAGGCCCCTGCCTCACGAGTGGGCCTGTTTCGGGTCTCCCCAGCCCCACCTCCACCACGGCCGACAGGAACAGCGGCAGTAAGACACAGCTGGACAGCCTGAGGCTGTGGGGACGGCTGTCAATGGATGAAACAAACCCAGGGACGTGGCATGCCAACTTGTGGGCCACTCCTACATTGCAGGTGAAGGCCAGATGACCCGCTCAAGGTCAGGGGCTGACAAGCGAGTACTGCACACCAGGAACGCCGACTTGTGCTGTGAGTCCCTGAGCCCGCCCCAACCCCAACTGGCTGGCGTGTGGCCTGGGGCAGAGCTGCCCCACAACACCTGCAAATGTGCCCCGTGGCCCTCCTGTGACCCTGGTGGCTGGGTCCCCACAGAGACCAGACCACGGGCCAGAGCAGGAGGAAAGGCCTGCAGCTTGTGTGGGACAAAGATGCGTAAAAAGCAAAGCTGTCTGACCCCAAACGGTGGTGAGGAAGCCTCTCGGCCTACAGGCTGCCCGCTCGGGGCCAGGGGAGGGGGGAGACGTGGTCCGAGATGGTGGCACGTGGCCACACGGCCAAGGAGCACACCTGATGCTCAGCAGGGCAACGTGGGCTGCAGAGCCTGACGGACAGACGTCTTGGTCCACACACCCTGTGAGGCGGGGCCACCATGGGCCCAGAGCGGGGGGACAACCAAAGGATGACCTGGCCGTGGGCGTCAAGCAGGGATCACGAGGGTTTTCACATCAGCTGTCGGGCGGGTCATGATGTGGAGCAGAAAGGGCACTGGGGTCCCCACGTCAGAGTCCCTGGGGGGCCAGGCCCCGGCTCCCAGGCCCCATGCGCTTCCCATCCCCACCTGCGTTTCTGACGAAGGGAAGCGCTGTGACCATCAGGGACCCGCAGGCTTGCGCCTGCATGACAGGGACATGATTCCCTCCGCTCCCGGGGTCTAAAGCACCCCACGCCCTGAGCTCCTTGCGGCCACAAAGACCACCACCAAGAGACTCACCATGTCCGCTCTCTGCTTCTGGCCTCCCAGCTCCTCCAGGGCCTGTGACAGCTGAGCCTTCGAGACAAAACAGAAAGCAGGGTCAGTGGGCCTCCCGCGCCCATCTCCACTGCCCCCACCGCCCCCACTCCCTACTGAGCACAGGGTTCTCGGGAGCTGTGAGGCGGCCCACTGCTTATAGCAGGTGACCGGGCCGGGGTGGGGATGCTGGGGAAACACAGTGGGAAGTCCATCCCAAACCTGCTGGCAAAGCAGCAGAGTAGTTACGGGGGGCAGAGATGTTCCCGATGGGGTTTTCACACCCCTGGCAAGAGGAGTGCAATGCATGTCCTCCTGGCAAGCTCCCATTCTGGAAGAAGCCCTGAGGGTGACTTTCCCTACAGGGCCAACATCTAGGAAAACCCGACGCCCCCCAACCACTGTCCCCTAAACGGGTCTCTAGGATCCATCCCGGGGACCTGCCCCACCCCAGGACAGAGATGCAAGGGAGGTTCCTGACCGTCAGGGCCAACGGCAGTGCCGGGCCAGGTCCCAGCGACCCAGCAGGAGCTCAGGGGTGGCCGCCCTCCGGCCTGGCCAGTCCAGCTGGCATGTTAGGTCCCGACGGATGCCAGCACGGAGCGGGCAGCAGAGCGAAGTCCAGAGCAGCCCAGGGCCGAGGTCCACCAGACCCAAGCCCTCATTGCTCCCGCGTGCCCTGGGCCTGGACACCATGAGCACGGTGTGTGCAGCCTACCTGGGGTCCCGCACGGATACTCCCAGGCCAGGACGCGCCACGCAGGGACAGAAGCGGTCACACACCTTTCCCAGAACCCAGTGGAAGCAGATGCAGCAAACGAGTCGTGGGGCCTATTTTACGTGCTGGCAGCCACCGCGGTGCAGAAGCGCCGGGGACACTGGTGCTCAGGTGGAAGCCACAGGGTCTGTGCCACCCCGAGGAATGGCCCGACCCTGAGCAGGGACCAGAGCAGCCCACAGACTGGAAACCCTGGCCCTCCCGGAGTGACAGGCGGCGGACATGCAGAGGTCACGCACCGCCTCCTGCTCGGGGCACCCCGTGGGGTCCCAGCGTCCAGCTCCTGAGGCGTGCAGGGAGGAGACTGGCGGTGCTGGGTCCTCGGGCTGCGGGAGACCTGCATCTCGTCATGACAACGTCTGTGTGCACCCACCAAGCCTCCCAAGCACACCCGCTTCCGACACGCCAGCCCTGCCGACGAGGCCAGGCCTCCTGCTGAAAGCTCGTCAGTGCTCTGCAAGCCACATGAGCAGCATGGCCAGGAGCGGAACTGAAAACACAGCGAACACGGCAGGACAGGAATCACCCCCACAGCAACGGAACCTCCGCTCCAACCCCAGCTACAAAACCGAGCCGGAAACCCCAAACTAAACGCCACCATTAGAGCCAGCGCTAAGCTTCATGCCCAGCCCCGTGAGCCCATGAGGTGGCTCCTCACAGCCCAGCGGCCTCAGCCTCACCTCAGGCCAGGCACAGAAGGATGGGTGCAGCCACCAGGTGGGCGAGGGGCAGGTGGGGGGCACAGGTGGGCAGGTGGGGGGCTGGCGGGGAGCACAGGTGGGCAGGTGGGGGGCACAGGTGGGCAGGTGGAGGGCTGGCAGGGGGCAGGTGGGGGCATA
>NC_058407.1:174964388-174994771 GCF_002201575.2 Neomonachus schauinslandi | reverse complement strand
GTGGGGGGCTGGCAGGGGGCAGGTGGGGGCACAGGTGGGCAGGTGGGGGGCTGGCGGGGAGCACAGGTGGGCAGGTCGGGGGCTGGCAGGGGCAGGTGGGGGCTGGTGCGGGGGAGGCTGGCGGGCACTGCAGAGACCACCTCTCGTGGGCAGGATGTGATGTTTGAAGGACGGCCAGGAGAGGAGGCAAAGGCAACATCCGCACTGCGGTGGCCTATCTGTAAACTCACGGCCCCCCGAGAGAGACCGTATGCACACTCACTCGGACAGACCGAGATCCACTCTGCAAAGCCAGGACGCAGCCCACCCAGGAGCGGCACCTGCTCTTTCAGGCTGGCATTTGCAAGCGGCTTGTCAGGGAGAGGGCAGCGGACACATGCCGCCCGCCAGGCAGAGGGCCCCGGGCAGTGTGGCCCCTTTGCCCCCCACACCCCCCAGGGGGTCGGTTACAGGGCTCACGCTGGGGATGACGTCCGGCCCCACCCCGGGGCCTCCCCGTCTTGCCCACCTGATCGGTGCTGGCAGTGGACACAGAACAGCCACGGAGCAGTAATGAAAAACAACGTGACCGAAAAGGGCACAGACAGACGTTTCCCGGAGGACAAAGTACCTGTGCTGACGGGCACACGTAAAAGGCCGTCAGCTCCGCTAGAAACCAGGAAATGCCCATCGAGGCCCGCTGCGAATTGCCACTCTGTACCCATTTGACTGACAGAAACAAAGAACTCGGGCAATCCCAGGAGTCAGGACAGACGGCGGGCATAAAAACTAGGAGACCGCTCTGCGAAATGAGTTGGGTTTTGCCTGAAGTCTAACGCGCGTCACCTCTCGCTCCGTGATCCCACCCCACGAATGCGTTTACAGGAAACCACGGAACGTGTGCCTGGCTGATCTGCGGTGGTGAGCATCGCAAACCACGAGGGGTGAACCCACACGCTGTGGTGTATCTGTGTGCACAGCGGTGGGACCAGCGTCCCCACATGGCCCTTGGGTGCGGCCCCCCGTGAGGTCAGCCAGGAACGGAGGAGAGTGCAGGACTGAGTCTGCCCATGGGCACGCCAGGTGTCAGCCAGGCTCCCGCACTCAGACTCGGCAAGCAAGTCGCACGCAGGAAAGGAGCGGTGACCCCCGGGCCAGTCTGGGTGGCAGAGAGGGCCCCACGCCAGGACGCTGCAGATGGGTGCAGACACTTCACCGCGGTCTCTGCGAGGACGCGGGTGAGCAGGGGTGCCGGGACCGTGATGAACAGGCCGAGGCTGATCCAAGATGCTCGGTGCCCCGCTCAACATCCCAGTCCCTGCGAGAGAGAGATGCAGGTGGCGTGCTTCTCAATCCTCGCACGACGCGGGGCTCAGAAACGGCACAACTGTGACGGAGACTCGAGAGGGCTGCAGAGATGCAGGGAAACCAGAGGAGCTGGCAGAAACCCGACTTGGAGGAAAGTCAGCCCCGCGTCGGGAACCAAGTGTTCGCCCACATCTCCCTGAGGGAGTCCCGCTTGGGGCAGCCGTCAGGAATACGCCGCCCAGGGACTGAGGCCGGGAGACTCTGGCACCCTCCCTCCGGCCAGCCCGGAGAGGCCACGCTGTGCGAGGGGACCCGTCACACTCAACGAGACAGACGCTGACAACTCATATGTCCCACGGAGGCAACGGGAGAGCGGGGGGCGCCCCCCACCCCCGAGGTGCCGAGCCAGAGGCACAGGGCCGTCCCCACCCA
Source organism: Neomonachus schauinslandi (assembly GCF_002201575.2). NCBI lineage: Eukaryota > Metazoa > Chordata > Mammalia > Carnivora > Phocidae > Neomonachus > Neomonachus schauinslandi. The sequence continues at coordinate 174,993,052 of NC_058407.1, read as the reverse complement.
GGGCACGGAGTTGCCGAGAAGCGTGTGCAGAGGCAGGGAGGGAGCGCTGCGGGGGACAGCGTGTGCATCACGCCCCAACGAGAAGCGGGGTCCGGAACACGTGCCCCCTGCACCCGGGAGGACAAGTCGGGGACGAGGAGAGGGTCCGTTCTGCTACACGAAGGAAGAAGTTTCCAAGAGCAGGAAGCTCGCCATCACCAAACACCACCCCACAACCTGTCACATGCCCCGCCACCGGAGGCCCTCTGTGTCCAGGACCCCAAGCACGCGGGAGGGCTCAGGTCGGGGAGGCCACGGGGTGGGCTGCTGACACAAGCCCATGGCCGAGGAGCCTCACGACCAGGGGATGGGCCGGGTACGGGCAGGCAGCACAGGACGGAGCCTCTTGCTGGGCGAGCCTACTCTCCTTGGGGCCAGACCTGTGGGTGCGGGAGGGGCGTGCGCCCTCTGGCTCACGCACACAGGACAGCTGACGCCTTCGCTGGAGCTGGGGAAGGGGCAGTGGAGAGGCTCCCACATCCCACAAGACTGAAGACTGGCCACCCTCACTCAGACTCCACCAGCCCTGATCGGCTGCATCTCCGCATGAGACACGGAGGTCACAGGGGACCAGGAGAGGAACACGCGTGCCGAGTGGGGACTGGGGCCACAGTGCTGACGGGGGCGGGGGGGGGGGGTGCTGTTACACGGCAGCTAGACTTGCAGCAGGGACGACGGGTGGGTGGGCGGGCAGGTCCCCGTGTCGCGGGCGGCCGCGGGTCACACCCAGCCGCACCGGGACTGAATGGGCACCAGCAGCGGCCCAGGGGACGCTCCCCATCGAGCAGGAAACAGTCCGTCCAAGTGCATCCGCCACAGACGATACCCTGCAGGGGCACTGGTTGTAAAAGTGCCCGGGCGGGCACCTCTTCAACTGACCCACCCACGCCCGCCCCGCAGAGCATGCTGCCTACCGCAAAGCAGCCCAGCTGGCGACCAGGCCCGAGTCGAGGCAGGGCACACAGAGGAGGAGGCCTGTGCAGCCTCATCCGCCCATCCCCGCAGGTGGCCCGGACACCACAAGCCCTGCACCTCCCAGCCCATACCTGACACTAGATGGCTCTAAGACGCCAGTCTTTCCAGAAGCCTGGGAAGAGGGCATGATGCTCGCCCAGCCCTGAGGGAGGTGCAGAGCCTGTGGAGCCCGGGCCTAACATAGAGGTCAGGCACCTGCCACTCCCCGAGGCCGCCGGTCAGAGCCCATTGCTGGGCCTTAGCTCGTCACTCCTTCCTGCGGCACTGTCCCTACAAGGTCACCCCACTGCACGGCCACGGCGGCAGGCGGGCACGGGTCTGCCTGCCTGCGGAGTGTCCCATGCCTGCACAGAAGGCTGCTCGTCTACGAGAACAGCTGCTGGTCAGGCTGCCGTCTGTCCGGCGCATCCCGCCTGGCTCCGTGGCGATTTACCCCTGCCTTCCCCTTGAAATTTCTGCTAGGGCCGGGCTGCGCCATCAGGCCGCCCACACTCATCAGCCACAGGTGGCCTGGCGCAGGCCGCGTCTGCGGCATCCGATCCACACGCAACAACTTCTGGGCTCCCGGCTCCACCCGAGATGCTGAGGCCTCTGGGAAAGCCAGGCTCACACCCAGGAGAGGAGGACAGTGCACCCGGAGCCCTCGGACAGGCTCACAAGGTCTGGGGGCTGGGCGGCCGCAGTCGCTGCCGGGGCTTTTGGAGGGAGTCCAAGCAGGGCCCACAGACGGCAGTTTCAGGCTCCCGGCAAGGGCAGTTTCCTCCCTGCAGCCAGCATTCAAGCGCCGGGGGCCGGGCGGAGGCCTGTAGGAACCCACGTGTGCCTGCACGGGGTCTCAGCTGTCACTCCTGTGACCCTGCCTGAGCCCTGGCGTGCCGCACCCCAGTCTCCTCACTGGGAAAGGAGGGAAGGATGTATGTGACCAGCACGCTGGTGCTTGTCCTGCACGTCGCGGGGTCCGGAGGCAGTGGGGGGAGGCAGCCCAGGAAGAGGCACCGGGCGCAGGGCCCAGGCGCCCCACAGAAGGCGGCACACCCAGCGGCATGTATCGGGCAGACAAGGTGTGCAGAGAAGCCGGTGCCCACAGGGACATGTCCTCCAGCCAGGCCCCCGGGTGGCCACTGCGCTCAGACACACGTCCCCGGCCCACGCGCCCCTTGCGACAGGTAGAGGCTGCACCAAGACCTCGTGTGGCTATTTTTATCCGGAGGTGAGAAGCGAAGCTGCTACCGAAGACCCAGCACCCCGAGTGTAGGAGCCCAGGAACGGCAGACGGGCAGTCCCTGCAGGCCGGGACAGGCTGCCGGAAAGCTGGCCGGCCACGCCGGGGAAGATGCAAGGGCACGAGCACGCTCCCCACATGCCTTACAGAAAGGAGTGGGGAGGCGAAAGCCCAGGGAGGCTGGGGTGCGCCCACAGTCACAGGTCACATAGAGGGAACGAGACAGAAGCGTCAGGCCTCCTGCCCTTTCTCTACCTCACGTGTCAGTTTGTGACCAAGTGGAAGGAAAAAGGAGACACCAGCCAGTCATCAGGGCCCTACCGGGCGGCAGCACCCACACCCACTCATGGTCTTTGTCTGGCAGAGGCCCCGAGGGGTAGAGCCTGCCCAGCGTGGACAGCAGCCACAAGACTAGCTTGCTGCCTCGCAAGCAGGTGGGCTGCTCATGGGGCCCGGTGGTGGCCTGGAGCCTGGGTTCTGTCAGGTGACCCTGGCTGAGTGCGGCCCGTCAGAAGGAGACGTCCACACCACTGAGGCCATCGCTGCTGGGACGCAAGCAGCCAACGCCTCTCCCACACCCAGAGCATGCCTGGCCCTGTAAGGCTCTCCTCGGTGGAGCCTCGGACCCAGGGCAGGGCCCAGTCCCTCCCGTTCAGCAGGCCAGGTGCTCACACTGGGGCAGGGCTTTCGGAATGTGGGTGGGGACCAGCACTGCGGCGTCACCTGGGAACTCGCCACAGATACAACGTCTCAGCCCAGCACCCCCACCCCCAGAGCCACACCCTTCAGGCCATCTGGACGTGCACCAAGGTCGAGAACACTGCCACAGAGGTTTAATTTGGAGCCGGACAACCAGAGGCCAGTCCCAAAGTCGCCACATTCCTGCACCAAGACAGGAAGTGAAGGACTGGTCTGGGACGTTAGCAAGGTGGCGGGGCAGGAGTTTCCACCGTCACCCTGCAGAGCACGGGTTCAGAACACTATCTATGGGTAAGGTCAGAAAAGAGGACAGAAACTAAGAGCTGCTGTGAAAAGATTAATAAAATGGATAAACCTCTCACTAAACTCAGTAAATAAATACAACTGACATAAAACTGGAAACGAAAGAGAAGACATCGCAACAGACAGCACAGAAATACGAAGGCACGTAAGAAACTACTAGTGACGATTACCAACACATGGAACAACCTGAAAGAAACAAACTCCCAGAAACACGCAACTCGTGAGAATAAACCACGAAGAGGGGCGCCTGGGTGGTTCAGTGGTTAAGCATCTGCCTTCAGCTCAAGTCATGATCCTGGGGTCCTGGGATTGAGTCCCGCGTCAGGCTCCCTGCTCAGCGGGGAGCCTGCTTCTCCCTCTCCCTCTGCTTGCTGCTCTGCCTACTTGTGCTCTCTATCAATCAAATAAATGAATAAAATCTTAAAAAAAAAAAAAAAGAATAAACCACGAAGAAACAGAAGATCCAAACAGACCAGTAACAAGTAAGAAGGCTGAACTGGCAATAAAAATCTCCCAACAAAGAAAGGTCCAGGACCAGTTGGTCTCACCAGTGAATTCAACCAAACATTTAAAGAATTATTACCAATTCTTCTCAAACTCCTCCAAAAGAAATCAGAGAGAAAGGATCACTTCCTAACTCATCTTATGAGGCCAGCATTAGCCTGATGCCAAAGTCTGACAAAGATGTTACAGGAAAACCAAACCATAGGCCAACATCCTGATGAACACAAATACAGAAACCCTCAACAAACTACTAGAAAGCTGCATTCCACAGCATATTAAGAGGGTCACAATTCGGGCGCCTGCATGGCTGAGTCGGTTGAACGTCCAACTCTTGGTTTTGGCTCAGGTCATGATCTCAGGGTTGTGCGATCGAGCCCTGTGTCACGCTCCATGCTCAGCCCAAAGTCTGCCTGGGATTCTCTCTCTCCCTCTCCCCCTGCCCCTTCCCTCCACATGTGCACACTGTCTCAAATAAACAAAGAAAAAAGAAAAAAAAAAGAGGATCACATACCATGACTGAGTGGGATTTATCCCCGGGATGCAAGGATGGTTCAATGTGCACAAATCAAGCAATGGGATGCACCACATTAATGGGAGGCAGGATAAAAATCACAAGATCATCTCAATAGATACACAAATAGCACTTGATAAAATTCAACATGCTCTAATGATAAAAATTAATTAGGTACCAAAGGAAAGTGCTTCACCATTATAAAGGCCATACAGGACAAGCCCACAGCTCACATCATAATCAGCACTGAGAAGCTGAGTGCCTCCCCCTGAGATCAGGAACAAGACAAGGATGCCCTCTCTCCACCCCTATTCAACATGGTACTGGAAGTCCTAGCCAGAGCAATCAGACAAGAAAAAGAAGTAAGAGGCATCCAATTCTGCAGGGAATGAGTAAAACTGTCCCTGCAGATGACATGATCTAACATGTAGGAAATAAGACTCCACCAGAAAACTGTTAGAAATCACCAGTGAATTCAGTAGAGTTGTAGAATACAGAATCGACATGCAAAAGTCAGGTGGGTTTCTTTACGCTAACAATGAACAATCCAAAAAAAAAAAAAAAAAAAACCAATTCTATTGCAACAGCATCAAAAAAACAATAAAATATTTAGAAATAAATCTAAGCAAGGAGATGAAACACCTGTAAACTGAAAACTATAAGACACTGATGAAAGAAACATAACAAGACACAAAAAAATAAAAAGACATTCCATGTTCATGGATTGGAAGACATAATACTGTTAAAATGTCCATATTACCCAAAGCAAAGTATAGATTCAATGCAACCCCTACCAAAATTTCAATGGCATTTTTCACAGAAACAGAAAAATTAATCCTAAAATTTGTATAGAACCACAAAAGACCCTAAGTAGCTAAAGAAATCTTGAGTAAGGAGAACAAAGCTGGAGGCATCACACTTCCTGATTTCAAACTACCACAAAACGGTCGTAATCAAACCAGCATAATACTGGCCTAACAACAGACACGCACACCAATGGGACAGAATATAGAGCCCAGAAGTAAATCCATGCACATACGTTCAACTAATACTTGACAAAGGTGGCAAGGAATCGCAATGGGGAAAGGACAGGCTCTTCACCGAACAGTGTTGAAAAAACTGGACATCCACATGGAAAACGGTAGTGGACCCCCAATCTCACACCACATAGAAAATCAACTCAAGATAAAGACCTGCAACCATAAAAATTCTAGAGGAAAACAGGGGAAAAGCTCACTGACGTTCATCCTGGTGATTTCTTTCTATTTGACACCCAAAGCATAGGCAACAAAAACGAAAATAAACCAGTGGGACTGCATCCAACTCAAACGCTTGTGCACAACACCAGAAACCATCACAAAATGCAAGACGATGGGTGAAAATACGGACTGGGAAAAAATATTTGCAAACCATCTATCTGACAAATGGTTAACATCCAATACATGTAAGGAACTCTTGCAACTCGATGGCAAAGAAACAAACACCCAATTAAAAGTGGGAAAAGGATCAACATAGAAATTTTCCTAAAGAATAACCGGTACATGAGAAGGTGCTCAGCACCGCTCATCGTCAGGGAACCTCACGTGAGGACCACAGTGGGGTCTCACCTCACACCTCTTAGGTGGGGATTCTCAACTGGACACCAGACCACCGGTGCTGGTGGGGATGTGAACTGGCACCACCACCATGGGGTCCTCAAAAAATTCAACACAGAAGTATGACCCGTATGATCCAGTATTCCAACTCTGGGAATATGACAACAGGAAATAAAATCACTCGCTCAAAGAAGCGCCTGCACCCCCGGGTTCGTCACAGGACTATTCACAACAGCCAAGACATGGAAGCAACTGAAACGCCTGTCAGCGGACGACAGACAGAAGAAACGTGCTAGATCTACACAATGGAAGATTCTTTAGCTTTAAAAAAGAATCAGCCCCCAACATTTGTGACAAGATGAACGAACCTGGAGGACATTATGCTAACTGAAAAATACTTAAGACAGACAAAGAAAGAAAATACGGCAGAACCTCACTTACATGCAGAATCTGAAAATGCTGAACTCACAGAAACAGCAGAAACGTGGCTGCCAGGGGCAGAGTGGGAGGAGGCACGGGGCGGTGTGGGTGCACGCGTGCACACTGCCGGGTAAAAGGTGAACAAGACCTGGAGACCTCACACACACAGCCCGCTGACAGGCTCATAGCCAACTGCATGCACCACATGCCTGAAATGTGCTAGACAACAGATCTCCAGTGTTCTCACCACAGAAGAAAACAAGCCGGGCCAGGCCAGGCGACGCAGGGTGACCAGCTGGACTGTGGTGGTCACTGCACCGTGTGCACGGACACCCCAGCTCCACACTGTACCCCTGGATGTATGTAACTGTATCGGCCAATCACACTTCGTGCAGCTGGGGTGCTGGCTCTGCAAGCCCAGTGTCCGCCCTTCCCCAAGGGTCCAGTGGGGCCAATGCCCAGGCCCAGAGGCCAGGGTTCTGCTGAGGTGTCCCGCAAAGAGCCCGCCACCAGCCCTGCGCCACCTCCTGCCTCAGTCCGGAGCACGGGAGCCGGAGCCTCCACCCGACATCGGTCTCCCGTGGGTCCCCCTGCCTGCGCACTCGGGGAGCACTCTCCACGGAGGGGTCCCTGAGCCCGGCTCGTCTCACTGACCCCTTCTCGTCTCCCCTTGTCTATAATATAGTGCCCGTCTTTTAACACTGTCTGCAGACTTTTCACTGTTTTCACTCTGTGCTTTTTCACAGGACAGTCACCCCGAGTTCTTCGTGCAAGGAGAGCAAGCAGATACTTTCCCAAGTACGAAAAGCAGGCCCTGGATCTGCTGAACTACCCGGGGCTCCTCCGGAGGCCAAACCACCCCCGGCCCGGGCAGGAGGGCACAAGCACTGTCATCGGGCCCTCACAGAAGCAATCGGAAATCGGGATTTTCCGCATGCCTTCGTGAAGCGAGCAGCACCATAATCTGTTTTAATTAAATAAACTAGGAAAACAAATCAGGCTGACAGGTGGAATTGAGGTGGTATGAGCTGCATATTTATAGCTTTGTCGACAGAGGAAGGTTCGTGACATATGCTACCAACTTCTGCAGCCGCTTTATTAAGTGGAATAAATAAAACTCATGCAAAACGGCACAGACTTCACCAGAGAAAGGCTACTGGGATTCTCTCCATCTCAACACTTCCAATTTGTTTCACTGAAATGTGTCTGCCGGACTCGAAACGTGCTCCACATGAGAACTACCTGATTAAGCTGAAGACGCGCAACGCAGCTCGGAAGGAGCTCCCTCCTGCCGCCCCCCACCGCAGACTTCCCCATTAGTGAACAGACAGGTCCCCTGGAGCAGCTCCCTCCCTGCACCTGCCTGAGGGCCCCTGCCAACCTGGCTCAGGGCCCCCCACCGTCGTGGTGCCTCCACACAAGCAGCAGCACGCTGGGGGTCCCAGGAAGAGTGGGGCTAGAACAGGCATCCGGCAACTACAGCCGGCACCCAAATCCAGGCCCCCCACCTGTTTTGTCAATAAAGTTTTATTGGCACACGGCAATGCCCACCATTCACAGATGGCCCAAAGCTGCTTTCCAGCGGCCACAAGCACAGAGCTGAGCATGTGGCCGCACAGCCCACAGAATGTACTGTCTGGCCCTTTGTGGGCAAGGCCCACCTGCCAACCCAAGTGAGAAGACACAGGGGCTCGTGGTGAGGGACGGGGTGGGGGGGAGGGAAGCCATGGCAGAGGGGGAGGAGGGAGGGAGAGGACATACAGAGCAGACATGAAGGCAGAACACAAAACAAGGAAGGAAACGAAAGGAAGCAGCACCAGATTGCAGGGGGCGGGGAGGGGGAGGCAGAGAGACACGCACACCCCACACCCGTTAGGCGTATCCTGAGTGCCAGCACGGTAATGTTCTCTCCCTCTGTCCCCTTGGACCCTGCCTTCTAGACAGGCAATCCATCAGGCAGCCGGGGGAGCTGCGGAGAGTTAATCCGCCTCTGTAATCAGACCCCGAGGGCTGTGGGGGTGTTCTCCCTGCATGCACTTCATGGCTCCCCACGGCTCCTTAAAGGCAGTTGAGCAAAACAGGCGACTCTGGGGGCTCGCCAGCGAGCGGAGCACAGCTGCTCGTCCAGGGCCCACGTGCGCCCCCCGAGCAGTGGGTGCATCCGTGCGGTGACAGAGGTCTTGTCTGAGAGACACTAAGGAACCTTAATAACCAGGTTCTACAAACTGACGTAACTTTGTACCGTGGGTCAGTATGTGATGCTCAACGAATAAACTTCTGGCAGGCCCTTCGGAACAGTGTTTAAAGCTCTCCGAGTTCCTAATACATAAAACATTACTATTTAACAAGCAAGAAGAGGGAAACCCGCCCCGAGCCCTGGAGAGCAGCACCCTGTGGCCTGCAGGGCCCAGGGTCAGCACGGGGCCGCTGCGACCTGGAGGGTCCAAGCTGGGGTGCCTGGACCAGCGAGCTGCTCCCGCCCAAGCTGGACGAACGGGTCTGCTCACTGGGCCACAGGTCTCTCCCAGGGCTGCCTGCCCACCGCGGGTCAGGAAGCAGGCCAGCAGAGCCGAGGCCGTAGCCCCTGGCCTCGTAGGCCCGAGCAGCAGCTGCCGAGGACCCAGGGCCTCAGCACGGAGGGGCTCGGGGCTCCAGTCTGGAGTGCAGCCCCACAGCTGAGAGAAGGAGTAAAATGGGCTTCAGAGGCCCCGGCTTCAGAGCTGCCCCGCAGTAGATGGTCTGGACCCCTAGAGGCCCGTCCCCCAGAAAGGGCAGGCTGGAGATGGGAGGACGGAAAGTAGGGCGGGGTCCCCCAGGCTGCCACAAACCAGGGGCTCCATGAGCCTGTGTGAGCAGAGTGAAACCACCCGCACCCTCACATGCCTGCCCACCCTCTGTCCACCAACAGGGACACCTGCGTCTGCAGGACTCTCCGCTCTGCCAGGCCCACGTCTGGGTTTTGGTGTCCACGAGGCTCCCGGACCTGAGAGACCCCAACTCACAGCCCGCGGCCACCACTTGGGCCCAGCAGGACGGCACCGCATTCCTTCTCTCCTGGCCCCACCAGCTGCCGAGACCCTGTGCATCAAAACCCCCGTTTGCTGACTCATGGCGGGGGAGGGGAGGTAGGGGGAGGACTGTGTCTCCAGCCTGAGCCCGTGCCTGCCCCCCCACGCCCCTCACCTGAACCAAGCACGCCGCAATGCCTCCGGGTGCTCTCCTGCCCCTGCTCTGCAAAACGTCAGCACAGTGGCCGGGGCGGGGGGACAGGACACCCACCGTCAGGACACTGAGGCCCGTCACAGAAGGTGACCGCGGGAGGGCAGAGCTGTCCGGCCCCTCCTGCCGCACGGCGCCCCACACCTCTCACCGCTGGCGTCACTGGGGGCGCTGATCTTGGTGGTGCTGCTCTGGGCACAGCGGACATGGCCACCTTCACGTCCACCTCATCTGCGAGCTCGCCCCGACTCTTTCCTGACCCCTCTGAATCCCTTCCTTCTCACTGCGACAGGCTTACTTCCTAAAGCCGGGGCTCCCTTCTCCCTGACTCGGACCTGCTCCTGGATGGCAAGCGGCTCCCGGGGCGCCCGCAGGCAGCGGCCTCCCACACGGGAAGCGGGTGGTCCTGGTGCTGCAGGAGGGCCTACGTGGTGCGGGCAAGACAAGGTCTTGACAGAAAGTGGGCCCTTCCCTTTAAGGGCTGCACGCTCTCCAAGATGCTGATGGAGCCACCCCAGGGCCCACGTGAGAATGGCCACCCCTCGCGGGCACACGGAGGGAGCCCCTCTGCACCACTGCCGGGACCGCGGCTGTAACGCAGGGGAGCAAGGGGGGTACTTCGTGCACGCCCACCTTTTCTACCCTTCTACACCATCCGTCCGTCTAAAATGCTCTCACCCTCCACACAGCGCAGAAGGAGGCCATTTGCTGTGTGCGTGCTTCCCGGAGCACTTCTGTGGCCTCACCGAGTTAGGGCTGCCCCTGCTCGGGCTGCCGGAGAACCAGCCAGACTAGGCCAGACGGCACAGGACAGCGGGAGCGATGCGGCCTCTCTGCGAGGATGGACGTCCCTGGAAGCGGATGAGGCAGGGCTCCCCACAGGTCCCCCTACCCCGCACGCCGCGTCCTGATCCCACGGACGACCCTGAGAGTGAAGGTGCCTCGGTTCTAGCAGCAGCTAGCACAGAACTGAGCGCGGCAGGCACGCGGCCCCCGGAGAAGGAGCTCTGTGGACCTCGCAGATGGCAGGCCCCGCCTCGCTGCCCCACCCGGGACCCCTCGTCCTCACCGCACCCTGCACCGCCCCCATGCCGTGTGCCAGACGGCCCCCTCTCTGCCTCCCGGGGAGGACGCCCTCCTCCCGCACAGATTCCAAGAGAGGGCTGCAGGGAGGCCAGAGGGGGTCTCAGCAATGAAAGAAAGAACAGAGGCTGAGAAGACCCCTCCAGTCCCCACCCAAGGCCTGGACCCAGGAGCAGGACCCGTGGCTTCGTCTGCTGCCACCTGGTGGGGGCCGGGAAGCGCAGAGCTCTTGACAGGGGTGGACGCAGGCCTCTGAGCAGGACTGGACGGGGTCCAGGTCCGACCACCCCCAGGGTGCACTGACCCAACCACTGCCTCTACCCACCAAAGGCTGGGTGGCGGGGGAGCTGCTGATCGCAAACACCTGCTTCAGTAAGCTTCACTTCACTGGACTGCTGATGTTCCAGAAAGGCCCGGGGACAGCGACCGGTGGGCCTGAGCCAGGATCGCCTGGCTGCCAGTCTCCCCATGCTTGGTCCTCCCTTGCAGGCAGCAGCTTGGGCCCGGGTGGGCTCGTGTGGAGGCTGACAGAGCCGCTGTGTGCGACAAGGTGTGGAGGGCACGTGCGGAAGGACCAGACAGCCAGGAGGCTTTGCGGGGAGGACCAGGACCTCTGCCTGCAGCAATCCGGATGGCGAGCAGAGCCAGTGTCCAGGGCTCTAAGGCTGTGTCTCAAGGTTAGCGCTCAGCCTCAAAGACAGGGGGTCCCAGGGAGCAGGGGCTATGCACTGGGGAGTCTCTCTCCCAGTACAGATCTGGGTCAGTCTGGCCTGGGAGGAGGGCAGGAGACCAGCCAGGGGCTGGCCTGCTTCTGGAGGGGCCCATCCGTGCCCACATCCAGGAGGAAAAGGACAGTGACCAGGACAGAGAGGAACAGATGGTCGTGTTGGTGACGCTGGCTGAGCCTGGGCATCCTCCACCGTTTGGACTCGCCCAGGACTCCAGGGGGGTGGACGGGAAGGCGGGCTGATGCCCTACTACACTGCTGAGCACAGAAAGGGGGCGCAGGGGGCTAGGGACTTTCTCTGCTGGAACTGGGCCGGTCCTGAGCAAGCAGGCAGGACTCCAGGAGAGGAAGACAGGAGGCGACTGGGAGCCCATGGCAGGGAGTGAGACAAAGCTGGTGCCCGTGTGTCCGCCCAAAGCAGGCTGTGTTGCCTAAAAGCTGTCGGGGGAGGGGTGAGCCCGTGCTGGGGGCCAGATGTGCAGGCCCAGCGAGGTCAGATGGGGTGACCCCGCCGGTCAATGACAGCCCCTCATCACCCCGACACACAAAACCCAAACAGATGGCACTGGGGGGTGCCAGATCTGTCAGCCTTGTCATTAACTGATTAGGGCGCAGAGGGCGCACACACAGGAGGAATCGCTCAACGTAAAAAATCCCAGGGACAACTGAAGGTGTCAGGGAACCTTCCCTGCATATCTCTCTTCATTAATGTTTCATGTGGAGCCAAATGTGTCATAATAAAACGGCTATTAATGCACTTATATTTACGATGACGCGCTCGGTGCGGCCGGAGCTAACCTTCCCAATCAGACTGAAAGTCTGCCTTGGACGACAGAACCAGCAGCAGCCCCTCGGCAGGTCCTCCTCTCCCGGGCCACCAGGTCAGAGCATGGAGCCAGCACGCGGAAGACAGGCGGATGGCTGGCCCTGCGCCCGCCTGCACACTCACCTCCATCTCTGAGCTGTGCGCGTGCACTTTCTGGACCATGTCCTCGGCCTCACGCATGCGACGCGTCAGCTGGGGCGAGTACTCGGCCGCGGTCAGCTCGCTGTCGTAGGAACCCAGGATGGCGCGCATTCCGTCCCGCTCCTGTGGGCACAGAGGGCAGGTGGTCAGGCTGGGGTGGCCTCCCGGGGCTCCTCAAAGAGCTCAGTAGCGTTTGGATTCACAATGGCCTGACAGAGCCCAGCCAGGCCCCGGCAGGGCCCCAAGCGCTCTGAACCAGCAGCCTGAGCATGACCGGGAGTGCCTTCATACAGGCACTCCCCACAACCGCCTGGCCTTGAGCTGTAGGGTCTGTGGAGACCTGCGGTGGCCAGAGACCCCTCCCTGGAGCCTGCTGACTCCCCCATTCCAGCCAGTCCCAGCCCCTACCAAACTCCAGGAATGGTCCCAGGAACACACCGACAGGGCCAGGCCAGGAAGGAGGTTTGAATACCCTGCCTCCCGCGACTTCTGACCTGGCCTCTAAGCCACACAGCAGTCTGGAGAGATTCATCCAAGCAGCAGGCTGGAAGAACCAAAGCGAGCCTTCCAACCGCCCAGACTCTGAACTGCCCCAGACTCCCTGCTGAACAGCTCTGGCCTCGGCGAGCTCCGTCTCCCAGTAGAGCTCATGGGATGCCTGGGGCCACAACCCCAGGCTGCAGATGCATCACTGTGCACCAGCCATGCCAAGGCACACCCAGGTCTCGTGGGAGGATGTACCAATCATACAGCGCCAGGACTAAGCCGCAGAGAAGTCACTGCTCGGGGGTGCCCTGCTAGAAACACCTAGTAAGGCTGAGCATGAGCCAGAGTCAGGGGCCCCGGGAGAGGTGGACGGCTTCTCCTGCCCAGGACTGGAAGATCCCTTCTTCAGATGTTCGTGGAGGGAGACAACCTTCTGGAGGCCAACCAGGAAAGGCTGCAGGGACCCAAGGTCCCTGGGTCCAGCAACCGAGCGGCTCTGGACGGCCTGCACAAAGGACACCGTGCCAGGAAAGGAGTTGCTGTCTCCCCTGGGGGCCTGCCCACCGCCCTTTCTCACTCCCTAACTGTGGGCCTGGATTCTTCCTCAGCCTCAACAGACCCGCAGCCTGAGCTGGAGGCTGGCACCTGCCCTCCTGCCCCACATTTTGCCTACGTGCTGTCACCAGGGAAGGCCACATGGAGAAAATCAAGTCATTGTGCAGGGAACCCAGGCGTTCTGAGCATGTTTCTCATACCCTCATGCACACAAACATCCTGGGGGGGCTTGTGCGATGTCAGCTCAGTCTCAGCAGGTCTGGTGTGGCCTGAGAGTCCGGTTCACAAACAAGTGCCCAGACGGGTTAATGCTGCTGGAGCGTGGGACACAGAGCTCCACGGCCTCTGCCTGGGGCAGGTTTGTCCCAGCTCCGCCCCGGGCTAGCTGGGCACCTGAGGCCAGAGCACTCACCCTCATCCTCAGCTCCTGGATCAGTGGGGTAATCTGCTGGTCCCAAAGGACAGATGTGAGGATCGATGCTGTCACAGACACTGTGCCCGCACTCTGCCCCGTAAGTGAGGCCCCGTGATCTCATCCATGTCAGCAGACAGACCTCCATGGGTTCACGGGCGCATCGTGCACCAGCCCTGGCACTGCCTTCCCTCCCTCGCGGTCCCCGACCCTCCAGGGCAGGGCGTCCAGACACGCGACAGGGACAGCCCGTACCAGCATGGGCCCAAAGGCACATTCACGGACCCGAAACAGCCCCCCACGTCACGTTCTCTTGGTGGGATAGGCCCTCCTTGTCCGGTGGGGAGGCAGAGCTCAGAGCTCACAGCCCGGTCATCACTCAGCATGGACTCCACAATTAGCTGATGACAAGAAATTCAATAAGTGAGAAATTAAAGTCACAAATCCACCTGAACTGGTTGCACGTCCATGGGAAATCTGTTTCCACAGGAAGGTTTATCGAGTGTCCTCATTTTATTGGAATCCTCTATCTTGGTATTGACTTCTACACCTGGAGCTACTCTGCAGAGCGCCGCTGCCCCCGGGGGCGGGTAGGGGGCTTCCCTTCCAGAACAAGCTGCAACCATCGCCTCCACCAACCCATCCGTCCCCACAGCGTGGCCCTTCCACACAGGGCTCTTCCATCACGTCTCCAGGCGAGCCAAGGCTGACGAGGAGGAGGAGCACATGAACCAGCAAGTCTGCTGTCTGGACCTGTTCAAGAAATTGTTTTGTCATTACTAGTAAAAGTCCAAGAAACGTGCTGGTTTGATTTGATGACTTTTTAATGAGTGATTCCACTTGTGGTGAAGTTTGCTTCATTTCCACTTGAACAAATGCCGGCGATTAATCCCTGAGCAAACAGGCATCCGGTGCAGGCCGCAGAAGCCTCAGAGATGCGCCCCGAGTACAAAGCAGGAGTCTGCTTCCCACCGAGCCCCTCTCCTCGGCACGGAGCGGTACAGGCAGGTTCATCCACACAGACGTGAAGCGGGGGCTGCGGGCCGCCACTCAGGGAGCCACAGAGCCACAGCGGTGCCCGAGGCCCGCTCCACCGGCGCCAGCCCCAGCCGTCTGTGAACCAGCGTGGGCCCCGATAACCTCATGTCTGGGATGACCTTCACCGGCCCTCCTGCCCCTGGGCCTCGAGGAGCCTGACTACTGGGAGTACCCCTCCGCCCTGTAGACGGAGCCCCCCAGCCGAGGGCGGACAGACGCAGGACAGACAGCTCATGACCCTGCCCACCTCCCTGACCGGCGCTGAGCTCTGCAGGCAGGTCAGTACCAGGGACAGGACGGGTCTTCTGGAAGCTCTGAAATATGCCCCATAATGGCCCAGAGCCCGGGGAGGGCAGAGATGAGGGGTTCTGGACAAACCAGTGCTTCCTTCTGAAGCTGGGAAGGAATGACATTCCAGTCCAGGCCGTGGTCTCCCAGGAAGGAAGCTGAGGCACAGAGGTGCCAAGTTGTTCGTCCAAAGCCCCACAGGGAGGATGGGCACTGGCCCGTTTGGGGGGCCGGCAGGTGCTGGGAGCCCCGGCAGGGACATGGCTGGACTCAGGGCACAGGTGGGCTCGTGCAACAGCCCTGCAAAGGCTGTGTGATGGGGGGTGTAAGCGAACCAGCCAGCAGCTGCAGACACAACAAAGTCTGGCTCGCAGGGTCAGAGACTCTGTCTCCTCAGGTGCGGCCGAACCACAGCAGGGACAGAGGCCAAAGGTGATGTCCCACTCTCACACCCGGAAAGATCACCCTGACCGGTGCCCAGATGAGCTGCACACCCCCGAGTTCCCAAAGAACAGGGCCGCCCTACTCCACAGGCCCCCACACAAAAGTACCCCGGCACGTGGTCCTAACCCTCACATAAACAGACCCCAAACAAACCCCCTGGGCTCCTCCTGAGTCCAGAGGGGGCGGCCAGCCCTGGAGCCCGGAGCAGGAACCTCCCTGGGGTGGAATGGAGTCAGCCCCTCATGCAGGGGAGAAGCAAAAAACGCAGTGCCCGCACAGGGTGGAAGATCAGAGCAGAGAATCCGGACCAAAAAAGTCAGTATGCGCAGTGGGCAATCTTTAGAACAAAACAGACAGTGGTGCGCACTCATACACACACCAGCACTGACTTTGGGTGGACTGACTACACAGCAGCCCAAGACCGCAGGCATGACAGGCACCGTCAGGAACAAGCAGAGATCCCGGCGAGAACAGCAGAACCTCGCTCTAGGAGCCAAACAAGTTCCAGAGAGAAACTTCTAAGGACCAAAGATCTAAGGTCATAGTAAAAAATAAATAAATAAATAAATAAAAACAGATCACAGAATACAAATGAAAACAGACCTGCAAACACAAGAATTAGGAGAATGAAACCCACGGTATCAGGTAATAGAATAATCAGAAGCAGAATAGAAGGTACGCATGCTGTGTTTAAAACAGTGAAGAAACGTGGGCGCCTGGGTGGCTCAGTCGTTAAGCGTCTGCCTTCGGCTCAGGTCATGATCCCAGGGTCCTGGGATCGAGTCCCACATCGGGCTCCCTGCTCCATGGGAAGCCTGCTTCTCCCTCTCCCACTCCCCCTGCTTGTGTTCCCTCTCTCGCTGTGTGTCTCTCTCTGTCAAATGAATAAATAAAATCTTAAAAAAAAAAAAAAAGTGAAGAAAGGGATTTAAATTATCAGCGAGAATCAATACATCAAAGAAACAAGCAAATTTAAAACAAAACAACAAAAAAAAAAGCAGACTAAATGAAGCCCAACAAGGTAAAAGAACAATTTAAAAGCTTAAAGAAGTAAAACAGCAATTCAGCTGTGGCTGAAGAGAGACTCGGTGCTCTGGAAGAGAAATCGAAGGAACAAGCCAGAAAAAACAGCAAAGGACAGAGAGAAAATGGGAGCCAGCAGCTGATGGCCAAGGCAGAACACGGGAGGGAAGGGTTTCTATCAAAATTAGGGAGAAAGGACAGAAAGGACAGGAAGGCAACAATCAAGGACGGACACAATGGTTGAGAAACTTCCAGAAGTGATTAAAAGCACCCACCCTCAGATGCAGGAGCCCACAGACCTTCCAGAGTGCACGCACACGGTCGCGGCCCCAGCAGGCTGGCCACAGGAAGGGCGGTAAGACGCGTGCATCTGGGGCAACAGTGAGGTGGGGGGGGGGGGGGGGGGGGCCGTTCCCAGCAACAACTTCCCCAGAGGAGGGCACACAGGACATATTCCAGGACTAAGGCAAGGGATCACAGAAGCAAAACTGAGAAACAGGAAAGGAAAACGAGCAACGGACTCGACCACGTCCCAACGCAGGCAACCGTGACTATGTGAGATCACAAGGTGCCTGACTCACGGGGCGGGACACGGGGGACGAACGCAGCTCCTGGCCCGCCGACAAGGAATGCGCGGTGACAGGTACTAGACACCTGAACAGCTACGAGACGCGACGGAGCAGGTGGGAAGGAGATGCACGCACCCACGCACAGCTGTGTGCACACTCTCTCCGGAAGCTCAGCCAGACCCCCGCTGCCTCCAGGGGGGTGAGCAGGACAGGGCAGGTAGAGGTGTGCTTCTCACTGTGCACCTGTTCATAACTTCTCAACTCTGTGATGTGGAGGTACCATCTACCGATGCACAAATTAGAAACAGAAATTCAGGGAAAAAAGAACTAATATGAAATATAATAAAAGCATTTAAGGGAGGCCTGGGGCCTTAAATTGTTCCAGAAGGGATAAAGATATCATTAAGCACCCACTACATTAAATATGCACGGGGACCTTCAAAAGAGGAGAAACAGAGAAAATAAAAGAGAGAAAAACGATGTAAGAAAAAAGAATCCAGCAGGAAGTCTGTAACTTTAGTGTATTAGCAACCCTGAAAACTGAAAACTACTGAGCCAGCCAAGCAACACAAAAATAAGAAAAAGAATAAAACAACACAGGTATGGGGGCATAAAAGAGGCAGAAGAAACAAAGACACAGCGATGTGGTGACAGAAACGTCCCGACTGAAGTGCAGAGACAGAAATAAAGAGAACAGCAGAGCATCTCAGAATCAGGGGCAGTAGGAGCTGCACCGAGACACCAGGAGCAGAGCAAAGACTTGGTTATCAGGTGATATTTTCCAAACCCCAGATCCAGGGAGCTCAGAGAACCTCAAAAGCAAGATTAATACCAAAGAACCCACACCCTGGCATCTCCTGCTCAAACCTCGGGAAGTCCCAGGGAAGTGAGACAGCATGTGAGAGCAAGAGGGAGAAACGTCGAAGCGCCGAGAGAAAAACCCTCCAGCCCGGGGCTCTGCATCGGGTGAAAGTAGCCTTCAGAGGTGAAGGGGAAATACAGACATCCTCAGATGACAACACCATGCAGGATCTGTGGGAGTACACGTGCCCAGAAGAGAGACTACAAGGCATAGCGGTCCGAAGTCAGATCTACAGAAAGAAAGCGTGAGATCCGGGGAGGGGGCAAGCGACAGCCAAGTGCAGTCTGTCACTTCCTCGGTCCGCACTGAGCTAAAGGTAACACTCACAGGGACGGGGCCGCCATGCCTCAGGGGGTGGGGGGCTGAGTGGCGGTGCGGTCATAAGGGACAGAGGGAGGGCCTGGGGACAGGCACCTGCACGATCTGTGAAGAGGGACAGCACTACTTCAAAGTGGACATGGACTAGGGTACAACCACACACTGTAGGGCGATCGTGAGGACGCGTTACTGAAGAAGTATAATTCATGAGTTAACACAGAAAAAGAAGGAAACGGAGTCCTATAAAATGCTCACTGAAACCAACCAAGGCAGATCAATAGGGAAGAGTGGACAAGAGCCAAAGAACAAGTGTCCACACAGAAAATGCTAACAAACATCACCGATGCCAAACAACAAGATTGGTATCATTGTGATTGATCAAAAGACGCCAACTGAAAGATACCGTCAACACGGAGTAAAAAAAAAAAAGATCCAATTACATGTCTATAAAAAGCCTACTTTACAAATACAAATACCAAGAAATGTAGAAGTTAAGGGGTGGAGAAAGAGACATCGTGCTAACCTCAATCAAGAGACAACAAAGCAGACGGAGTAGCTTTATTAATCTCAGGCAAAGCAGACCTCTTATCTCCCTCTGTCAGAGGTACGAGGGGTATGACTTAATGATAAAGGGGTCAATATTCCCAAGAAGACATACCAATCCTAAACACATATGCACCTCTCAAGCGAGGGTCAAAATACGTGAGGAAAAACTGACAAAGCTGCAAGGAGCAACAGACCTATCTCCTAGTGGAGACTTCCACACCCTCCATCAGTAATTGACAGATCCAGCAGGCAGAAAATCAGTAAGGATATAGTTGTACCAAACAGCACCATCAATCAACTGGATCTAATTGACGTTGATAAAACACTTCATCTGCCAACAGCAGGACACACATTCTTCTCCGGCTCCCATAGAACACTCCCCAACACAGACCACATTCTGGCCCATAAAACACACCTGAACACACTTAAAAGGACAGAAATCATACTGAGTAAGCTTTCAGAGCACTCCAGAATTAAAATGGAAGTCAGTAACAGAAATATAGCTGGAAAATCCCAAACTTAGAGATTAAACAACACTTCTAAAAAACACGTGGGTCACAGAACTCTTCAGAGAAACAACAGTATTTTTAATTGAATGAAATAACACAACACGCAGCAGGGCTTCAAGGAACACGCAGCACTGAATGCATACTGTAGGAAAGAAATCAAGTCAACCACCCAAGCCCCCATCTTAGAAAACTGAAGAAAGAAGAGCAATGTAAGCCTAAAGCAAGCAAAAGAAAAGAAGTAATAAAAATGAGAACAGAAATCAATGAAATTGGAAACAGGAAATCAATTGAGAAAAATCAACAAAACCAAAAGCTGGTTTTTTGAAAAGATCAATGACATTGATGAATGTCTAGCAGGCTGACCAAGATTAAACAACAGAGAGAAGACAGAAAACACTAATATCAGATGTGATAGAAGGGTCATCACTACTCATTGTGGGGACATGAAAAAGAATAGGAGTATTATGAACAGATCCATGCCCAGAAACTTGATAACTTATATGAAATGGACCAATTCCTTGAAAGGCACAAACTATCACAATTTGCAGGAAGAGAAAAAGGAAATCTGAGTCAGCTTATATCTCCTGAAAGAAGTTGAATTAATAATAACCTTCTTAAAAACAAGGCACCAGACTCAGGTGCTTTCACCGGGGAATTCCACCAACTATTAAAGCAGGAAATTGTACCAATTCCCTAAAATCTTCTACAGAAAACAGAAGCAGCCATGCATACATGTTTGCGAATGGTACTGTAACAGTACACACATGACATGTACTTGTCAAAACCCACAGACCCACACAAGAGCAGACCTTAACCCATGGACCTTAGTCAGCAATAACGTGCTCATACTGGCGCACTCGTCGTGATGGACGTGCCCACGGACAAGGCGGGACGTGTTAGGTCAAACTGTGGGGTGCGGGAAATAATACGGGGGGCTCTAGACCATCTCCTCCGTTCTTCTGTAAACCAAAACTGTTCCAAAAGCAAGTTTATTAATTAAATTATAATTCTAGATATAGATTATTTACATCCCTTCTCAAAACAAAAACAAAAACAAAAAACCCCGCAAAGAGCTGTAGAGGAGACAGTGGGCGAGAGACTGACCCCAGCACGGAGGTGGTCTGCCCCTGTCCTCACTCGGTGCGAGTCAAAAGATAGTACAAGTCCAGCCTCAACGGGAACACTGCAAGGCAGCCAACCGAGAATTCTACTCAGCAAAAATGTTCTTCAGAAGTCAAAGCGTAATGAATACATTTTCACACTGGGAAAAACTGAAATATTTCCTCAGCATCGGATCCACACCAAAGGGCATTCTGCAAGCAGAAGAAAAATGATCCCAGGTGGTTGCCTAGAGATGCAGGTGGTAATGAAGAGGAATAAAAAGGATGACAATTATATACACACACACACACACACATAAACGAACACACAAACACAACAGTAACTAACTGGACAGCCACATGCGAAACAATGAAACCAGACCACTTTCTTACAGCATTCACAAAAATACACTCAAAATGGATTAAGGACCTAAATGTGAGACCTGAAACTATTAAAATCCTAGAAGAGAACAGCGGCAGTGACTTCTTCGACATCGGCTGTAGCAACTTCTTACTAGATACATCTCCTGAGGCAAGGGAAACAAAAGCAAATATTAACTACTGGGACTACATCAAAATAGAAAGAAAGCTTCTGCACGGCCAAGGAAACAGTCAGCACAACTAAAAGGTAACCTACTGAATGGGAGAAGATATTTGCAAATCACATCTCTGATAAAGGGTTAGTATCCAAAATACAAAGAACTGATAAAACTCAACACCCAAAAAAACAAATAATCCAGTTAAAAAAGGGGCAGAAGACATGAATAGACATTCTTCAAGGAAGACAACCAGATGGCCAATATACACACGGAAAGATGCTCATCATCACTTGGCATCAGGGAAATGCAAATCAAAATGATGAGGTACCACCTCACACCTGTCAGAATGGCTAAAATCAACAACACAAGCAACAACAGGTGTCATCGAGGATGCAGAGAAAGAGGAAGCCCCATGCACCATTGCTGGGAATGCAAACTGGTGCAGCCGCTCTGGAAACAGGTGGGGATTTCTCTCTCTCAGAAAGTTAAAAATAGAACTATCCTATGATCTAGAAATTGCACTACTAGGTATTTACCAAAAAAATATGAAAACACAAATTAGAAAAGATACATGCACCCCTGTTTATTGCAGCATTATGTACAATAGCCAAACTATGAGAGCAGCCCAAGTGTGCACTGACTGATACATGGAAAAAGCAGCTGTGTGTGTGTGTGTGTGTGTGTGTATTCCACACTGTGGAATATTACTCAGCCATGAAAAGAACGAAATCATGCCATTTGCAATGACATAGATGGAGCTAGAGAGTACAATGCTAAGCGAAATAAGTCAGAGAAAGACAAATACATGATTTCACTCGTATGTGGAATTTAAGAAATAAATGAGCAAAGGAAAAAAGAGACAAAAAAGCAGACTCTCAACTATAGAGAACTACAGAGAACACACTGACGGTCAGCAGAGGGGAGGGGCTGGGGAGGGGGGAAACAGGTGGTGGGACTAAGGAGTGAACTTGTGATGAACCCGGGGTGTTGTATGGAAATGATGACTCACTCGATTGAACACCTGAGACTAATATAACACTGTAGGTGTACTACACTGGAATTAAATTTTTTTTAAAAAAATAATGGTATCTTTTCAGCTACAAAACTGTGTGTATAAAGTACTCAACAATAATAGTGGAGCAAAAGGTCAATAGATGCCGTGTTTTAAGGTCCCTTGAACCATCTAGAAGAAAGAGATGTATTTATTTTTATGAGACTCTGACAGTCTGTTATAATCACAATAATAGGCACTAAAAAATTGCATTAAAGCATACATAACTACAAGATAATGAGGGGGAAATGGTTTGGTCTACAAGAAGTATTAAAAACAAACAAAAAAGAACACAAGCAAAAGGCAAGTAGTGAGATGGTTAATCTAAAAGCAAATTTATCAGCGCACCTGGGTGGCTCAGTCGGTTGAGCCTTCGACTTTTGATTTTGGCTCAGGTTGTGATTTCAGGGTTGGGAGACCAAGGCCTGGGTTCCTCACCCAGTGGGGAGTCGGCTTGGGATTCTCTCTCCCCCTCGGCCCCTCCCCCAGCCACCCCACTCACTTGTCCACGTGCACTCTCTCTAAAATAAATACATAAATGTTTAAAAAAATAAAAGCAAATTTATCATTAATTGCAACTAAATTAAATATTTCAACTAAAAAAACAAAGATTTTCAGACTGAATAAAAATACAAAATCTATCTCTAATCTGTGTAGGAGTGACATCATAATAAAATAATGAAAAATTATCAAAATAAAACTTGAGAAAGTAAAAGGCACAAAGGCAATATAACAAGGAAGCTGATACATCTGTATTAATATTACACAAAGGAGATTCAAGATCAGAAGAACCTATAAAGCCTATTTCATGATAATAAAAGGCTAGATGGACCAGGAAGATAATTATTTTCAGTCCATATGGGCCTAATAAAGATATGCTGCCATAATTGACAAAATTAAAAGGAGAAGTAGGCAAACTTAGAGTGAAGCTGGGAAATTCCAACAGAGGTCTCTCAGGATTGGAGAAAATGGGAGAAACATCGCTGAGGACATGGAAAATCCGAACAGTATGATTAACAACTGACATGCAGATATTTATAAGACACCGCAACCAACAATGCAGACCACACATGATTTTGAAGTGTGCATGGGCCATTTACAAACACCGGCTCCCTAGGGGTCATACAACACGTCCCAGAGTATGGTCTTTGAACACAATGAAACTAAGCTATAAATAAATAATTCGGTGATCACAAAATGTTGGAAGTTAAATTTATTTCTAAAAAAACCTGGTAGTCAAAATAAAAATCACAATTAAAATTGATAAATATTTTGAAATGAATGATAAGAAAAATACAATGTATCAGAACTACAGTATGCAATCATCAAATAGCTCAAAAGTTAGAACAAATTAAAAAGGAAAAAGTATAAAAATAGCAATTAATGAAGCAGAATACTTATGGTACAGAATCAAGAATGCTAGAAATTGGTTCATTCAAGTGACTAGCAAGACCAATAAACTCTTCATGAGACAGTTCAAAAGAGAGAGCACACACATAACCAAACAACCAGATTGAAAAAGAAGACACAACCACAGATCATGAAGATGAATGATCATCCATAAAGAAAATCTGACTGACTTTGAAGTTACTAAAAGAAATCAA
Organism: Neomonachus schauinslandi; assembly: GCF_002201575.2. NCBI lineage: Eukaryota > Metazoa > Chordata > Mammalia > Carnivora > Phocidae > Neomonachus > Neomonachus schauinslandi. Next base: position 174,969,444 of record NC_058407.1, on the reverse strand, counting down.
AGCCCCAATTTAAAATCTTCCCAACATGAAAACTCCACTGGCCCAGATGCCTTCACTGGTGAAATCTACCTAACCCTTAAGGAAGAAATGCCCTGATCTCATACAAGCTATTACAGAGAAGAGAAAAAAAGAATCCCTGACTCATTTTATAACGCCAGAAAAACCATGACATCAAAAGCTGATAAGGACATTAGGAGAAATGAAAATTGCCAGAATTTCTTATAAAGACAGAGGCAAAATCCCCATCCAACTTATCAGCAAATCAAACTAGACATTACTTAGGAAGGAAAACCATACACAAGTTTGCTTATTTCTGAAATGCAAGTTTGGTTTAACATTTGAACATCAATTAATTTGATTTTCCACATTAACGGAGTAAAGAAAAATCATATGATCATCTCAGTACATGCAGAAAAAGCATGTGATTAAAATTCAACATTTATTCATGGTGAAGACAATAAACAAAAGCCCTCTTAGCAAACGAGGACTGGAAGACAACATGGTCTGCAATAGGGAAGTGTGAATATTTTCCTTCTGACGCACCAGCTACCAAAGCACTTCTGTTCAGAACAGTGCTGGAGATCCTGAGCAGCAGAAGAAGGCAAGAACAGCCATAAAGGTACAAAGAATTAAAAGCTATTATGAGTAGGTGACACATTGTGAACCCAGAAAATCCAATGGAATCCACAAATAACTTATTAAAATTAATTTAGAATGTTGCTGGATCAAAATCAATAATCAAAGTTTAATTATATTTCTATGTAGTAGCAAAAAATTGTTAGAAAAATAAACTTGAGAAAAGATGCTATTTATAATGCCACATAAAAACAAAAACACACAAAAAACAAATCTATGAGATGTCTACCTAGAAAGCCCTATAAAACACTGACAGGGGAAAAAAAGATGACCTAAAAGCAGAGAAGTGTATACCATGTTCATGGATCAGATGCACACTTACCAAGATGGTGCTTAATCATTACACTCCCAACAGAGATCTCGGCGGGTTTACTGGTGAAACGGACAGGCCAGCTTCTCAACTCCACATGAAAATGTAAAGGGTCACCACCAGCCAAGGCGGTCAGGGAGGGAGGGCTGGCTCTATCAGGTATCAGGGCTGAGCAGAGTCCCCGTGACGAAGGCAGAGTGGTCTGGGCAAAAAGACAGAGAAATGGACCAGTGCAGAGGGGGACCCTGCCTTTACCACATAAGCAGCCCGGCGGGGTGGTGAGAGAGGAAGCGTGTCAATAAATGGCATCGAGCTGACTGGACATCGTTGTGGGGGGTGAGTGAGGGGGAGCTCGCCACGGCACAGTCAAGCTTCGTGCTCTGAGTCTTAAGGGAGGAAAGACCCCCAATAAAGAGGAAAATACTGACACATACATCAGTGACCATGGGGCAGGTGAGGGTTTCCTAAAGAGGACGTGGGAAATGATAAGCAACGAGGAATGTTCACAGGATAAATTAGATTGCATTACAGTTTAGATCTTACGGGCAGAAGGCATCTGCAGTGCAAACACCTGACTAAAGGCCAGTGTGCAGAAAACAGGAACAATTCTTACTGATCATAAAGACAACAGCAGAGGAGAAAACTAGGCCGTGGATGTGCCGGGCGCCTCACCCGAGTGGCCTCCACACACCAGGAAGCACATGAAGAGGTGTCCGCCCCATCCACATTCTGGGAAATGCCAACTGGAGACACAAGGCCACCCCACCACCCACCCTGGAATGCACCTGCCTAAATGAACGACACCCTCAGGTGAGGGCAGGCTCCAGAGCAACAGCAGTGCTTGTTGGCTGTCAGCAGGCGTGCACACCATCACACGCGCAGAAGTGGACCCCTCCCGTGGCCCATGTCACGTGCCCACGGTGCAGGGCGCTCCTGGGTGCTCAGACACCAGCAGATCTAGGTGCACCAAAACACAAGAGAACGTTCACACCAACGTTGTTCACATTCGCCCAGAAATAAAGAAACTCAAAATCATAAAGGAACGCATGCATGAAAAAGCATAATGTGGTCCACTCATAGAACAGAAATGAACTGCCCACAGAAACCTGATTTTGAGCAAGAGAAAGCAAATACAAAAGACCATGCGTTGTAGGATTCCACTTATGTAAAAGTTAAAAACAGGGACGGTGGGTGCGCAGTGTTAGAAAAGCATCGCCTTGCGGGGCGGGGCAGGAAAGGGGGGCTTCCAGGGTGCCGGTGACGGCGCCAGTCCCACCTGGGAGCCCAGCACGAATGGACCGGCTTTGCTCTAACTCACTGGCTTGTCCTCTTAGGACAGCACTTGACGTATGTGTGCTGCAGGCCAGTGCAAAGCTGAAAAAAATACATGTTGAACAAAAAGATTCTGCAGTTTTAGAAGCATGGCTATGGCCATACAGTCACACTGACAAACCCCTCATCAGAAAGAAACATCGAGACCAAAGGCCAACTCCCCGTGGCCGCCGACCCTCGATGCTCGGCTCCAGAGCCCAGGAGGGGCCCGCATGAGACAGGAGGGGTAGCATCCAGGCCAGTGGGGAACCCACGGGCAGGGTCCACCGTGGGGCACCATCTAGCAGAGCCGGGTGGGGTGGCGCCGTGGGGCTGCCCCAGGGAGTTTGAACATCACACTGCACGGTCTGGAAAGGGGGTGTCCGGGGGCTTCTGAGCAAGGAGTGCCGAGGGTGAAGACTCGAGGGGGCTGGCCCAGAGCTTTGATGACAGTGGAGCGACGGGTAGGGACAGGTGAAGCATAAAGGAGTCAGACGTCCACGGTTCGGGAGCCAGGCCCCCCAGGACCGGACGCCAGCGCGGGGGAGGCAGCAAGCCCTGCCAGGAGGCCCAGGCTGTGCTCCCGAGAAGTCAGCCTGGGGACTCACAGACAGCGCTTTTCCCCAAGTTCTCCCAGGGATACTAGGGGAGCCGAGGGAGCAGATGCGCCTCCCCCAGCGAGGCCCACGCGATCCTGGTGGGCATGGGGCTCCGCAGCCGGCTCAGGCAGGCGCTGGGCGCAGGCAGGCGCTGGGCGCGGCCAGGCTTCCACAACAGGCAGCGGAAGGCTCGTAGAAGCGGCAGAAATTTCGTCTGGGCTTGGTGAGATGCTTCCAAACGCACCAGTGTTACCCTGGCCCATCAGCTGGAGGAGCCAGCCCATGGTCCCACGCACCACTGTCCCTGTCTCAACACAGAGGAGCACTCAGGCCCTGGGCCCTGCTCCTAGTGGCTCTCTGGGGGCCTCGGAGCCTCTCGTGTCCACAACCACCACAGTATCCCCTGGGGCTGACCGGCAAACACCTGACGACACCCCATTCCCACCTCTGGGTTCTATCGCCTTCTCTCTGCTGCCTTCAGTCCTCACAGTCTCGAGCGGCTCAGAGCAGGCCTGACACAGGGGGGCGGGTCCACCAGCAGCATCGGGCGTCGTCCCCACAACGGCAGCAGGAGGCCAGGAGCTGGCCCCCAGCACAGACAACAGCCCTCCCCAGCTCGTCCTCAGCCAGCAGCGCCTGTGGCCAGGTGGGGAAGGGAGGACCTGCTGCTCGTGTCCTCACCAGCCGGCCGTGCTCTTGCAATTTCAACCTCCCGCTGAAAAGCTCTACAACACCTCTTGTGGGAAGGAGCAGGAATCAACTGAGATTTCCCAAAGCAATCTTACTGAGATTTCACACTCTCTATTACAAATTCCATTTCATTTATGGCGGGTGTAGGATGCGTCTGCGGCACCGGCCCTGAATCGGCAGGCTCTCCCCACCAGTGGCGATGCGAGCAGGGAGCCATGCGAGCAGGGAGCCATGCGAGCAGGGAGCCATGCGTCCACGCCGCAGGTGTGCGGGCCACACGGGGAGAGCGCGAGCTGCCGTGGCCTGGCTCTGGGTCAAGCACCATTTACCGGACAGGACAGAGAGGAGCGAGAGCTGGGTGACGGAGGCACAGCCTGATGACAGTCACAGCAGCCCCTCCCTCTCCGAGCCTGGCCCCCCAACTGCAAAGCAGAAGCTGAGTCAGATGGGCCAGGCTTTCTTCACTGGGAGGTACTGGCAGAGGCAGCGGAGCCCGGGTGGACTCACCACAGGCGAGGTGCCCAGCAAGGCGATCTCCACGCCACGGCTCACTGGGCCCTCCCCTCACTGCGGGCTACCCACCGCCCGGCACAATGCCCAGAACCTAACAGGCATACAGTAAATATTCACTCAACCCAAGTGCGAATGGAGGAAACAGTCGATCGCTCCACCTTCAGAACCACCATGGGAGGCAGGGGCTCATCCTCTCAGATGAGGAAACTGGCTTACTGGGTTCCCTAACTTGCTCAGGGTCCTCAGATGCTGTGACCGAGCTGAGATCGGAACCCAGGTCTGCAGGAAGCAGGAGCCTGAGGCTCGGCTGTCATGCTAAAGGCCACGTGGACACCAGGATAGAGACACATTTTATAAACCAAGGCTCCACAACAGCTCCTGGCCCAAGTCCCTGGGATCACAGAGCGCAAGAAGATCATGGGCAACAGTGACCCCAAGGTCTTCACCACTCGCTAAAGCACCCAAACCCCAGGTCTCCAGGACACAGGACATGACCCAAATAGCTCTAATTGTAAAAGTCCTTCCTCAAATGAGAAGGTCAGGCACTGGACGGGCTTCATCCCTCCACCCGGCCCTCCCCAGGGAGCTGACCGCAGAGCTCAGGGAGGGGCCCCTCTGCCAGACCCTCCCTCGGAGCACTGCTCTGCTGACCGGACAGAAATCCAGATGACTAGGGCTCCGAGCACGATGACCAATCACTGGGAAGCATCCCCAAAAAGGCCAAGGGAGGCCATGCTGCTCTGCGTCCTCAACTGAAAGTTCATGTCCAGGGGCGCCTGGGTGGCTCAGTCGGTTTAAGCTTCTACCTTCAGCTCAGGTCATGACCCCAGGGTCCTGGGATGGAGCCCCACATCGGGCTCCCTGCTCAATAAAGAGCCTGCTTCCTCCTTTCCTCCCAGCTTGTGCTCTCTCTCACTATCTCTGTCTCTCTCAAGTAAATAAAATCTTAAAAGAAAGAAAGAAAGAAGGCAGGGGAGGGGAGGGCAGGGGAGGGGAG
>NC_058407.1:174942756-174959388 GCF_002201575.2 Neomonachus schauinslandi | reverse complement strand
GGGGGGGGGAGGGGGGGGGAGGGGAGGGCAGGGGAGGGGAGGGAAGGGGAGGGGAGGGAGGAAGTTCATGTCCAGTGGCAAGGGCAGCCATCTGGGGTTAGACCAGCTTTGCTGGAAGCCCTGCTCTCCCAGACCCCAGCCCAGGAGGGAGTTGGAGGTGAATGCCAAAAAAGCAAAAAGGATGCAGGAGGAGAAACCGTGGGGGAGGTGGGGGTGGGCAGGCTCCCAGGTAGGAGCCCGCGGTGCCACCCCAGGAGCGGGAGCAGCACGGAGGGTGGGGTGCGTAAGGCGCCTCTCCAGAAGGACAGCGACCAGGCTCAGAGGACTTTCCAAGCCCCACCACTTGTGTGTGTGGGTGTGCCCCTGGGCCCGCAGGCGTCCCCTGTCCACTGCTCCCTCAGCTCAGCCGCATGGCCTCACGCGCCTCAGGGTCTCGGCACCCGCTTGCTGACGCCTCCGCAGGGCCCAGGACACCAGACAGCTCACACCCAGATCCACCACCTTCACTCGTTCCATAAACATCACCCGCTACCGACCACTGGGCCCACGGGACAGAGCCACGGACAAAAAGGCCTGCTTTCAGCTCTTCACGCCACCCCATCTACGCAGACCCTGGACCCCAGACCCCATGTGGCACCAAGGCAGGCGTGAGTGACTCTGCCAGATCCTCAGTTCTGTCAACTGTGAAAGACAAGAAATCTCCCTTCATCGGCTTACGTTTAGGACCAAGTAAGCTCATTTATGTAGAACCCATAGTATCAATTTTTAAATTTCAGCTCTTATTGATTATTACTCTTGACCCACTTTCTTGGAATGTCTTCCCCCATTAAACAGCAGAATACAAACCTGGTTATTCCCACTGAACCACTGGACTGGGGCCCACTCGGGGGGAAGGCGGAGGGGAGGGGGTGTCCCAGAACGGAGGACCCACTCCAGTGGGTGTCTCAGGACAGGGGCCCGCTCAGGTGGAGGAGGGTGGTCCGAGGATGGGGACCCGCTGTGGGGCGGGGGGATATCCCAGGACAGGGACCCTGCTGGGGGTGAGGGGACCTTCAACACACTCTGTGGCCCACCGTCTGGCCATCATGACAACTTCCTATCTAGGTCAGGCCTCTCCCTGCTTCCCTGACTGCACAGGCGAGCTCCACAGGGTAGGTGAGACATTCTTTGTCTTTCAAGCTGAATTTTCAACACCCAAGACAATACTCAGCAAAGAAAAAATGTTAAAAAAGTAACTGCTGAACGACTCACAGTACTCGGTAGAAGGGCTCAATCGGTGGTGCCTGGTCCCCCGTTCGTGACTCCTGGGGTCAAGAGAGCAGGGGCCACCTGCCTCGATGCCCCTGCAGCAGCTCTGAGTGAGGTTCACAGGCTAGGAGGGCTGGGAAGCCACTCCCTCCGCCCTCGAGTCTCCAGGCCCCTCCCAGCCTCTGGGGGAAGGAGGGAGCTGCAGCCATGCCCCCTGGGCCCATGCCCGCCCCCTGCCCGTGTCCCCTCTGCCCGTGCCGCCTCCCTGCCCGTGTCCTCTGCCCGTGTCCCCTCTGCCCACGCTGCAGTCACGGGCTCCCTTCCAGGGCCCCGCAGGCCCCCACTGGGACCTGGGATGGAGGGAGCGGTCAGGCCCTGCAGGGCGCTCTGGCCCCTGACTTTCTGAATCACACGTGATGACTTCTGGCCATGGGCCTGGAGCAGAGCCAAATGAGAGGCTCCATCCCCACACTGAGCACCCCCTGTTCCAGGTGCTCCCAAAGCCCAGCAGGCTCCCAGCATCAGGCCTTTCCTCCCACTGGCCCGGCAGGCACAACGGCGGTGCTGCTTCCCGAGGGGATGGCTGTGCCGAGGCCCCGTGAGCGACTGCCCCTCCAGGCCCGCCAGACAGCGAACGGGGCGGCGGGGCTGGAGGGCTCAGGGACAAGGCTGCTGCCACCCCAACTCGGCTGAGGCTTGACGAACAGAGGAGCCCTGCCTGGAGGAGGAAAACGGACTCCCGCTTCCCTCAGCGAGGAAAGCAGCGGCGCTCTGCGGGACTGGGGACACAAGCCCCAGGCACTCACCGAGCCAGAGGCGGGCGGGAGAAGCGAAGCCGAGGTGGCTGCTCACGCGGGCGGGCGGCAGCGTCCCGGCACCTCCGCCGCAGGGCAGAGAAGCCCCTGGCTGGCGGTTGCCCTGCACACCGGCCCAGCAGCCCCTGCCGGCGCCCCCTGCTCCCCCCTCGCTGAAGACAGGCAGCGGGACAAGCAGGAGGGTGGCCCGCACGGCGGAGTCAGAGCCCAGCAGGGGGGCAGCTCGCCTCCCGGGTGCTTGAGGGGTGACCACGGCGGGGTCCGAGGAAGGCCCCCCCTCGCCTATGCGCTGCACCACCGGGCTTGGGCTCCTCCAGCAGCGAAGGCCTCAAACAGCCGTGGACGTTTCGAGGCCAGCTGAGTCTGCAGAGCACGAGGAAGCGGCCATAGGACGACTACTGCACAAATCTGACTTCCAAGACCCTTAATTTGCTTAACCTTCCCTGCTTCTCAGCTGCCCTCCCTCTGCAGAGGGACTGGACTCGAGCTGCAAACCCGGCTCTCCCACTTCCTGGCCATGCTTCTGGCAAGCTACTGAATCCCCGGAAACCTCCTCCCTCCTCTGGAAAACAGTGCCGTCTAAGACGGCAGTGGACTGAACGCAGAGTCTTGGGCACGTGCCACGTAAATCCAGCAAGACCCATTTCTCACCCAAAGCAGTATGAGATGAGCTCCGGGTGATAGTGCCAACGGGGCTCGCCTGCCGGGGGGACGTGCACTGAGCCAGCAACACCGACCGAGTGTCCTAACGGTGCTTGTACCCTGTCACCAGGAATCCCGGGCTCTGATACACATCTTAAGAAAAGAGTCAGAGATATGGCCAAGAGCTGCATGCAAGGATGCCGCTCCCGCCAGCAAAACTAATGAAAAATTAAAAACAATCTAAATTTCCAATAAAGAGTTTAATTCTGATATATCCGTATAAAGGAACATTATACAGCCACTGAGGGTTTTATTTTCCAAAAACTGTTAAAACTATACTTTCAGGGATCATTTCTACAGTTTGTTATTTTCAAAAACTGTTTAATGACCCAAGCATTTGTCACAATAAATGTTAAGTGACAAACACAGGACACAAACGGGTCTTGTCTGTTCTGTTCCTGCCAATTTTCCTAATACCTGCAATAGCTACAAGACCACAGCTGATCCCACAGCACCCGGCCCTTTGTCATTAGCCAGTCACGGATGGATGGGATGGACGGGTGGACGGACTGACAGACAGATGGACAGACGGGTGGGTGGGTGGGTGACGGATGGAAGGATGGATGGAAGGAAGACATGAAGAAAACATACAAACATGATTTCAATGAAATGTCTTCTTTATAACTTTTTAGCAGTTTCCAAATGCTCCACAATGTACAGTATTACAGTCGAGAAAAACAAGAGGTGCTCTAGGTTTAAAGGGGTTAGGGGTTCCCGGCACCTCCAGACACATGAGCCTGGAGCCCAGTGAGCTAAGGGGACGCTTCCCCGATTCACCCTCAACATGGACTGTGGCCACACCACAAGGAGTCAGAGCCCCGGGAGGGGAAAGACCACAACCCACGGCAGCCTCCGAGGGTGGACGTGCACCGGGACAGAGTAGGGGAGGAGGAGTCACGGTAGCTTGGCGGAGCTGGCGGGAGAAGGCCAGCAGGGCCAACCGACCCCAACCAACAGCTGTGCTGCCATGTACAACCGCCACGTGCAGCCGTCCACCACTGGAGGACGCCGGCGATCTCTCCACTCTGGACTATCCCCCATAAAGCTGCGAGGAGCAGGCCCGCACACGTTCTGTTTCTGCAGGATAAATGCCCAGGGTGCAACTGCTGGGCCATCTGGCCACTGCAGTTCGGCTTTTAACAAATGGAGACGTTATAACCCAGAGGGCTGGGCCAGTTTACATTCCCACCAGGATGGTTAGGATCCTGTTTCTCCGCATCCTTGCTAGCACTTGGTGTTGCCACCGTTTTTTATTTTAACCATTCTGAGGTGTGCAGTGATCCCTCACTATGGTTTTACTTGCATTTCCCTGCTGGCTAATGATGCCGAGCATCTCTTCCTGTGCTCATCTGCCATCTGCATGTGCCGGTTCTCTTGTTAGATTTTCTCTGCTATTGAGTGTTCGGGTTCTTTATAGAGTCCAGCTAACAGTCTTTGTCGGACACACGGCTTGCAAACACGCTCTCCATCTGCACGCATCTCTGCAGCTCAGACCAGGGTCTCTCACAGGGCAGAATGCTCAGTTGTTACAACGTCCAATTTATCACTTCTCCTTTTATGGATCGTGTTTTTGATGGCCCAGTTGAAGAACTCTTTGCCTAGACCCTGAAGATTTTCTTTCTCTTTTTTTTAATAAAACTTTTGTACTTTTACGTTCTACATTTATTTCTGTGGTTACTTTTTGTATAAAGTGTGCGGTTTGCTTTTTTGCTTATGGGTGCCTGAGCACTCCAGCGTGACCTGCTGAAAAGGCCATCTTTCTTTCACCAAACTGCTTCTGCATCTTCCTCAAATATCAGCTGATCCAAAACAAGCCAAGGGAAATTATTAATAAAGATGAGAGCAGAAATCAACAAAAAAGAGTGCAGAAAACAATAGAGAAATCAGCTGAGCCAAAAAATGACGCTCTAAAAAGATCAATAAAATCGATAAACCTTTAGCTAGGTCAACCCAGGAAAGAAATAGAAAAGATTGGATAACTGAAATTGGAAATGACAAAGACAGTATCACTGACCTTACAGAAATAAAAAGAATTATAAAAGAATACTATCAACGACGAGACGCCAAAACTCAAACAACCTAGTGAAATGGACAAATTCCCACAGACACAAACTACCAAAACTGACTCAAGAAGAAATGAAAAACCTGAACAGACGTGTCACACGCAAGGAGAAGAACGAGCCACCAGAAGCTCCCCGTCATCCCTGGGAGGACCGTGAGCCCTGCTTCTCCTCTCCTGGGCATGCAGGGGCGTCCGTGTGTGAGCTTCTGTTCAGACCCCAGGGCCCCGCAGGCTCTGCCGTGTTCCCCCAGACGCACTGCTCAGTGCCGCTCGCACTGGGTGCTTCCCACCGCTCTGTCTCCAGGTTCAGGGACGCCTCCCACTGTCCCCCGAGTCCCACTGCTGGGCTCAGCCACTATGCGCCTGTTTGGGTTCCTGTACCGCCAAGTCCGGTCTAACACGTCCGGCCTCACGGGCTCCAACTGTGGGACGAGAGGAAAGAGCAGAGCCCAGGAGGCTCAGCACACGGTGTGCCCTGGTCCCGAGGTCCCAGCCACCACCTCTCTGTGTCTTTTATGTTTGTTTTACACATACTGTCCAGGGTCGTTACCTGTCCTCAGCAGAAGGAGAAGAACATGCGCCCTCTCTACCCTCCTAGACACAGCAATGTCGGCTGCTCTTTGAAGGCGTTCAGCAGGCCTAGGGGCCGGGCACCGCGGCTGATGCTGCCCTCAGAAGCTCACTTTAGGAGCCAGCAGGTGTCTAGCACTGCTCTGGCCTCAGAGGCGATATTCCCAATGTGTGAATTAAACCTGACGAGGAAGGGCTGTGAGGACATCTAAGTCAGCGACAGACCACTCACTAAACCCCCTCCGCCTGAGGAAGGTAGGACTCCATCAGAATGGTATTACTTCCCTGCTGCAAAGATGCCACTGACCACCAAGGCCGCCAAGGAGGGGGGAAGCCAGAGGGGAGACTCACTCTGGTGCCCGTCCACCCAGCTCTGTTCTAGCGAGGCACACGCACAAAGGTCAGGGAGAACCACGCCCCTGTAAAAGGTGCTATTACGGAGAAAGACAAAGACACACAGGCCCCATCCACAGGCGCAAACCCGGGGCCTCTGGACCACTGCGGCCCAAGCACACCCCGCGACGGCAGCCACATTCCCTCATCTAGCCCCGCACACATTTAGCCCCGGGCAGTTCCTTCTTCTGGAGAGCAGTACTAAGAGCCAGAGGACACGGCCACCAGCTGACCCTCTGGGCGGAAAGCCCCTCGCCAAGGAAGCCAGGCTGCCGGCAAGAACAGCGCTGCACTTGAAAAGTTTGGTCCCCACTTTCTGCATCCTCTTTCTTGATAAAATTGCTTATGCAAAGAGATTACCATGCATAATGCATTCAATTATGCGGCGTAAGATGTGGCCTTAATGGAGAGAATTCAAGTCAGCCTTGTAGACACTTCAGGAAATACTTAAAAAAAAAAAGACTGTATGCCACTGACTTTCAAATGTATTTGAATCCGCACACCTCTCACTACCCATAGGGACACAATATAAATATATAAACGAGTGCTCATCTCATTTCCCACTGTTTTCCTGCATGATGAGGTGCCTGGAGCTGACACCTCCCTCATTCTGGGCAGCAGGGCCTGCATTAGCATGTAAATAGCTGGCAGATACAAGGAAATGAAAGCAAGGAAGAGCTCTTTAATTAACTTGAATCCTCTGAAACGCCTCAAAGCAATCTGCTCTGACAGGAGGAGGCCCTCCCTGGCCTGGAGGGGTCCTGCCGGGCCAGCACTGGGGGTGTCTGGAAGGACCGGCCTGCAGAAGGGACACTTGGGTATGTGGCCACAAAAGGCTGAGCCGCTGTCCCCTGGAATCTGAGCTGCTCCACTGAGCCACGCCGGCCCAGTGGCAGGGTTCTGGGCCCTGAGCCCTCTCCCACCACTGTGCGCGGGGAGGTCCCAAGCTGAGGAGTGAGCACTGTCCCAGGCCGCGGGCCAGGCCATCTGCCGCGCCCACACCCAGCCCGCCCACACAGAGACAGTGCTGTGTCCACGGCTGTGGGAGCTGAGAGCCAACGGGCCCCGGAGGACCTGCTACTGGACAGCCCCACACTCGTCCTTCTGCAGGCAACAGGGAGGTGGCAGTGGCTTTGGGGTTGTGAAGTGACCGGGTCCGGCCGGGCTGGCAGCATGTGGCTCTGCGATTACGCGGGACCCCGGGTCACCGCTGACCACGGTCTGGCAGCGGGCGGCGGGAGCACAGAGACGTGCGGAAGTACACAGGACGACCAGGGGCCCAAAGCGGACAGATGCCACGTGCTGAGCCAAAAGCGCACCTGGGGGCAGGCCCGAGAGGACTTGAGCCGGAGCGAAGGCTCAGGGCCAGCAATGTGCAGAGGCCTGCACGGGTCTGAGGAGGCAGCTGCCGAGCCCGGACGCGGAGGCGCCACGACCATCGGGTTCTCCGGGGCGGCAGAGAGCCATGGGCCCAGTGAGACCATGGCTAGGGCATGGGCAGCAGGACCGCTGAGCTGGACTTTAATGTACACACTCTGGGGGGTCACGCCACCACGCCAGGGCTGCAGGTCTGGCCACGGGGCACCAGGGAGAAGCCATATGCCCGGAAACGGTTCCTTAAAAGCGCAAGCACCGGGCCCCAAAGAGACTGGTGTGCGATCTGGATTTTACCCGCAAGGATTTACAAATACGGTCTAGCGGCGGAGGCAGCCAGGCGAGCAGCCTGGAGACTGGGGCTGCTGTGGGCCATTTGTCCCTGTGACCCAGCCACCGCCGTCCTTGGTGCCCCGCGGCCTGCGTGGTGCCCACTTCCGCTCAACCTCGCCGGGTTCTGCCAGGAAGAGAAGGTGGTGTGTGCACGGAAGCCACCTGCTTGCGTGACAAGCACAGCAGGGAAGGAGGCTGACGAGCATCTCCTCCCATGTCAAAGGCACGCAGGTCACCTCCATGTCCCCGACACAGAGGAGGGAAGTTAAGGGAAGGAGCGGCACCATGTCGGGCCCGTGCCCCGCACCCCTACATCCCACAGAGGAAGCAGCAGCTCAGGTGGGAGGTCCCACGGCCCAAGCCGCACAGACCTGAGGCCGGGCCTCTGAGCCTGCCCCGTAGCACCGTGGCCTCCAGGGCAGAGCCACCAGGAGCCAGTGGTGACAGGGAAGGTCGCCAACCCCCTGACCTAAGCCCTGCAGTCTGCACTGCTCTCCATGCCTGGAACCTGGTCCCGGGGCAGGGGTCTGGCGTCTGCAGGGGCGGCCCAGGGATGAGCACAGCAGGAGGCACGGGCGGGGCCCAGCGCTCCACCTGGGGCCGGAGACAGCCCTCCCGGCTCCTCTCCCCGCTTACTTCACCCGAGAGTCCCTTCGAAAGACAGATCCACAGCCCCTCCAGCCACCAAGCCCTCTCCTTATATATGCTTCTCATTACCGCCCAGCACTTCGCATTTACGCGGTGCCGTCCCTCCCGGGGGCTTACAGGTGGCTAGACGAGGCTGGCTTATACAGGAATAAATCACGCTTCTGTAACCAGCAATGCTTCTTTAACCGGAGGTTAATAAAAATCACTGGCAAAGGCTAACCAATGGATCTAACTTATTTAGAGACTTTCATAAAGCTGGGTATAAAGCCCTTTGTAAAAGCTTAATGGAGAGCCCCAAGCAAGCCCGGGAAAAGAGGACATCCCTGACTGGGAATTGCAGGTCCCAGAGCAAGGGAAAAGGCTACCCGAATCCCCCAAAGGAAGGGGAGGGGAGAGCAAAGTGGGAGCAGATGTGTCGCCCCAAGGGCGCCGTCGTGGCCACACAGAGGCCCACACACAGGCCTTCAGGCCAGTGTGTGTGGCCGAGCACTCAGCTCTGGGCAGCACATGATGCACACAGTAGGAATAAAGTCCACACTACTCTCCTGGTGGCCCAAAGGAGGCCAGAACAGCCCCTAGGAGAGTGCTGCCTGTAGCATGCAGCCCACCCAGACCACGTGCACGACCCCCCCCACCCCCGACCACATGGGGTGGGTGGGTCCTGCATCACAGGAAGGAGCTGCAGGGACAGCTGGCGGCGGGCGGGCTCAGGGCTGGAGCCGCTTCCCAGCGACATACAGCCCCCAGCCAGAGAATCCGCGTCTCTGAACACCCCCAGGGCCCTTGGAGGTGGGCGGTCCACTGGCAGGCAGGGTTGTGCTGAAATCCCCCCGTGCCCACCCGCCGACGCCTTCAGAGTGGGGCCACCCCTCTCGAGGACAGCACTCTGCGACGACGCAGTTTCTCGCGAGTGTTCACCAGCTGACCGGAACCACAAGGCTACCTGGGCCAGAGAGCTTGTCTCCCACTGCACCGCTAGCAGAGGGCTGGCCAGCCTCGGCCACCCCAGACTGGACTCTGCAAGCGCAGGACCAGCAGGAGATCCTGTCCTCTCCTCCTCGGGGCACCGGTCACACCGGCTACTCTTTGGGGGCACCACCCCGCTCCCTGGCCGGAGGCTTGAGGGGGACAGGAAAAAAGCCCTTAAACACAGTAAAACTAGGGGCACCTGGGTGGCTCAGTCGTTAGGCGTCTGCCTTCGGGTCCGGTCATGGTCCCAGGGTCCTGGGATCGAGCCCTGCATCGGGCTCCCTGCTCTGCGGGAAGCCTGCTTCTCCCTCTCCCACTCCCCCTACTTGTGTTCCCTCTCTCGCTGTCTCTCTCTCTGTCAAATAAATGAATAAAATGTTTAAAAAAAAAAAAAAAACACACAGTAAAACTTACTTGAGACTTCTACAGAAAATAAACACTTTAGAAGGCGCAAATTCAGGAACTGTTCAAATTCTCTCACATTCTGCCAGAAACCAGGCCCTGTACCTGGAAGGCGCATCTGTACAAACTTTGCGAACACCTTCCAGGGTTGACGTCCCCTCATGAGGACTGGGGCACGGCAGACAGGACACACAGCCCTGCTCACACCCCGGCCTCACACTAGCCTCTGGCTTCCCCTCAGGTCTACTCACTGCACCCAGTCAGGCAAGGGGGAAGCAACTGACCCTCAGCCTGGGAGCCAGCCCTGAACCCCAGGCCAGAGAGAGAGAGAGAGCCTTGTGGAGCCCACAGTTGCTCCCTCACGAAGTCCATACTAGACCGCCTCCACCTGAGCTCCCGGGGACGAAGCCATGTACCGGGCACACCACATGGTCCCACGTGCGAACGTGACCCTCATACGCACCCATCCTGCACGTGCACAGGAGATGCACAGATTGATTAAGGAGGGGGCTGCCAGTGAGAGGGTCCGGGATCCACGGCAGACCCAAGGGCACCGTCAGCTTCTCCTTACCGAGACCGCCCTCCTGGGCAGACAGCCTGCAGCCAGCACGCTCCCCCCAGCCCCAGGCACTGCTGGCAAACGTGACGCCACGTTCCCCGTGCTCCAGACACGGTGCAAGCTGGGAATGACCTACGGCAGAAGCAAGCAAACGGGCTTCTGGGAAGGGCCCGGGAGACGCCTCTGTCCTGGCCCGCAGCCACTGCATGAGGCCAGAGTGGACACCCGGTCACCTCGGAGCGATGCGGCCAGCCCAGAGATGTGGCACACCGTGGGCCTGACTCCGGGGCGGCGCTGGGAGCGCTGTGGTCTGCAAGAACTCCCTCCCTCCTCCTCGGAGGTTTATTAGGGGCAGTTTGGATCTTTATGGGTGAAGTTAACCAAAAGATTATTGACTCTGAGCCACCCTCCCCGCATTTGACTGTTTTCCATTTGATGATGGATGATGTTTAATACCTTCCAGTCTGAGTGCACTCTGGGTCTGTAAACACAGATCCCACTTTATTGCTACTTAATATATCACGACAGCAGGGCTGGTCCTCGTCTTCTCACGGGCCTCCTGGGAAAAGTAGCCAACTCCATCCAACAGCCGTCTTCCAGACTGAAAACACACATGCTCACTCACACGCGTACGTGCGCACGCAGGCAGGCTCTCCGTGGACGCTCACACACACAGGTCACACAGTCACAGACACACACGTGCCCGGGCACTGACGCGAGGGGGCAGCGACAGGGACGCACGGGCAGGAGCTCGGGTCAGAGTCGGACACACCCGAGCTGGGCACGGGCAGGGCGGTCTCCTACATCTGCCCTGGGCGCACTCAGCCTCCCCCAGCCCCAGACTCCTCACCCGTAAGATGGGATTCTGCTAACCCGAGCTCAGGGCGTTTTCAAAGCAGCTCCGTTCACGGAAGTACGTTAGTGTGACAGGCGTCAGCAGTCACCACTGTTGGTTCGGGTCCCCACCCCAGGTGCCCGACGTTCGCTTACTACCACACAGATACCCGCGCACCCCCGCAAACCTGGAGCACACAGCACGAGGCCCCGCACGGGGGGCACGGGGGGCACGGACGAGCGGCCCCACCTACTGCCCACCGAAGCAGCAGCCCTGTTCCCACACAAAGCGCGAGCGGCCGGCCTGGGGACGCCGACGGACGGCAACATCGCCCCGGCAGAGGAACGCGCACGCCGCCGCCGACCTGGGCTCGGGCCCCAGGCGGGAGCCGTGCGAGCTTCCGCACTTGCGGGTACTGCCGTGCCGCTCTTCGCTGGATTCCCTTGTCCTTCACGTGTCACCTAGCACAGTCTCGCGTGATTCTCTGCGGCAGGGCGATTCTGAGGGACACACGTGTCCCAGCAGAGCAGAACTGACGGAGAGCATACGGGAGTCTCAGGATCACAAATCCTTCCCCAGCACACGGATGGGTCCTCCCCGGCGCTGGGGAACGACACACGCATGTCCCGCCCAGGAGAGGGCTGAGGGCTCAGAGGCCGGGTGTCCTGAGGCAGAGGCCCCAGGCACAAAGCGACAGAGTTCAGTTCCAGCTGGGGTTCTCCGAGTCTCAGTCCCAGGCTCTTCCCCCAGAATGGAGACATCGGGAGCCGAGTGGCCGGCCCCCAGCCCAGGTGCTGAGCCCCTCCCTGACACAGCCAGGGCGGCGACCTTTGGGCGCCCACCAGGCCGGGGCGGCCAGGGGCCAGAGTTGCGCACAGACCCAGAGGGGCCTCCAGCTGCTGGAGAGGGGAGGAGGAGAAAGGAGCAGCCCCGCCGGCCAGGAAGGAGGAGTCCCGGTGCAGCGTGCAGGAGACGGGCGCCACAGGCTCTCCTTCAGGACAAGTCACTGCTGCAAGTCGCGCCTGCCTCACTGAACACCCCAAACGCTGCTGCAGCCTTTGACTCTGCTACAGCGTGCGGTAAGCTCAGCAAGCCGGGAACGGCCTGTGCTGGGAGACAGTCCCCAGGAAAGCTGAGTGCCTGGCCTCCCTGGGGCCCCTGGAGGCCGCTCGCACTGGGAAAGGGAACAGCGGAGCTGAGGGTGGGGAAGGCCCGGCCCCCTCCCCCACGCCGAGGGCAGAGGCACCGTCCAGGGCCCCCTCTCTGGGCAGGGACATGGAGGACAAGTCAGGGAGCAAAGGCCAGCAACAGGAAGCTGCCTGGGAGCACCCAGAATGCAGACGCGGCCCCAGCAGGCCTACCGCCAAGCAGCCCCCCGCCAAGGGCAGCCAGCAGAGGTCAAGGGCATCTGGGCGCCCCTGAACCCCCCAGCAGGAACGGCCTGGGGGCAGGTCCAGCGGCAGGACACGCAGCTACTGTAGCAGCAGCACCGGAGAGATGCCCGGCGGGGAACCACGCTCTGCGCCGTGGCCATCGTCGCCTGCAGCTCCCTCTCCACTCAGGGCCAGGCTACTCCAAGGCTGGGATCTCTTAAAAACCGAGTTAAAAGGACAGCAGACCTTCACAGGACGGGAGGGGACTGTAAAGTGTGAAAGAAGACGCGGAGTCCTCCCGGGTCTGCCGGTGGCACTCCCAGCCCCTCTGGCCACCAGGGCTAGGTGGGCAGGCCCGGCCCCTCCCCCTGCTCCCCGCTCGGCCTCCACCTCCCCCTCCAGCCAGGCCCGCCCTGGGGGACTGCAGCCTGTTTCCCAGTGAGGACACTCAGGTTTCTCCGCCAGGAGCCCCACTGGGCTGCAAGTGCCTCGGGCCCTGGCGGCCTGGATGCTGGTGAGGAGAGAGAGGCACTCACCCCAGGACCCCAGGAAGCAAGACAGAGAACACGTTAACGCTGCAGTTCAGAAATTCAATATTCAAGCAAAAACGCCCCACAAACAAAATATTAAACGTGCCAATGAAGACAGCACTGGCCCCTAGTCCCCGTGCCGTGGGACTGCTCAGAGCCCGAGCAAGCGGGCGGGCATGGTGACGCGGCCAGGAGAGCGCGCAGGGCTCACAAACGAGCGTGACCGGAGAAACCCTCCGTTAGGACGGCGTCGAAGGACCCGGGGGCTGAGGTTTCACCTGCTGGCACGGAGGCGTCTAAGAAATCAAGCCACGGGCGGTGAACACACCGTCCCTGCCCCGCCAGCCCTGAGCGCCGTCCATGCCGGCAAGCGCCCGAGCCAGCGGCCAGCAGGCTGTGACCCCGGAAGGGCCAACCTCAGAGGAGGAAGGGTCACACACAGTGAGGATATGTGGAGATGGACAGCATGCGGGGACATCGGAGAGGACGCCGTCTGCTTCCCCTTTGAGAACAGCATAAGTGATGTGAGCAATAGGAAGCAGGCGGCCGCCAGGCCTGTCTGATGGCCGAGGCCCATCTCCTCCACAGTCGGGGACCCCTCAGGTGGGGCCATGGTCACCTCCGTGCAGGGAGCCCGTGACCCAGGGCGTGCACAGGACAATCCAGGGGTGGGGAAAATGGGAGATCCTACTCACACCAAGATTTATAAATACCTCCCAAGTAAATGTACTCAGATTCAATTACTTAGAATTTCATCACTGACCACGGGTCACATGCATGCTTTTCAAGTGAACATTCCATGTGTTGGCAAACCTTTTTCAAAGGGCACACAGTCCGTAAGTCCAGAAAACAGTGAAGAGCCCCAGGTGGCCCGGGGGCCTCAGGCTCGTGCTGGTGGGGGAGACAGGGGACAGGACAGGGCGTGGCCTGCAGGTGTGCTCCGGAGGACGGGGTGGGGGCAGCGAGGACCAGGCTAAAACCAAGGCACCCCACATGGGCCAGTCCCAGGACCTGGAGGAAGAGGATGCATGTCCAAGCCCCACACTCCTGGGGCACAGCCCCCAACCCCGCCCTGGGAATCAGCTCCCGTTACTGCTCATCTTCTTGTCCTCTGCCACTGGGAGCTGCCATTCTTTTAACTTTCACTGTTAGCGGGAAAGACACCATTTTCCAAGTTGCTAAGTTTAAGTCCTAACAGTCAATACAGACATGTCTGTATCCACGATCTCGCTGCAAGTGCTTCTGACGGCCCCAAACACCCACCGGGAGGCGGGCAGATGGGGTGGCACAGGGGCTGCCTGTCTCGGGAGCCCTCCGGCCGAGGCAGCAAGCCCTTGCTCACACAGGGCACAGCACCAGTGCCCGAAGGAAGGCGGGAGGGGGCCACTCATGGGCAAAGGCAGCGAGCGGGGACAGGAGATGGGGAACAGAGGTGGGACGCTGCCCCTTACCTACCACGGGCTCCTAACAGCAAACTGCTGGTGAACAAGACAAAAAAGGCCCTTCCCTCTCAGGAGAGACAGAGAGGACAAGTGAGCCAAGCAGCCGGGGAGGTGGAGAGCCAGAGAACCAGGGCAGAAGCATCGGCACAGACCCCGAGGCCTGCGGATGGATGGAGGGAGGTCCAGGGTGCCACCCCTCCACACCATCCCAAACCCTATCTTAATAAACATCTTCGAATCGGAGAGGGACAAAAGGCATTGTTTTGATTTCATTACATTTCCTAACATTGCTTTTCTCTCTAGGACTGTTTCTGCCGCCTCGACCCGGTTCCTGCTGCCCCCCTCGGTGGGGACTGCAGTGACCCTGGGGACAAGACTGGCTTTCTGATGCCTCGGCAAATGGCGTGCTCCCGTAACAGAACAGATGCACTTTGTTACCTCGATGGATCTAAGAGAAATGTCAGCCTAGAAAGGTAACCTGAAAACACAATATATTAACACCTGAAAATTAAATTTTAAAGCCGAGAGGATCCTGCCTATCTTTGGAAGGAGGAGGGCCGCAGGGCTAAGCAGGACAAACGCTAAATTAGAAACCACGGGCTGGGTGACGTACGCTAGCCTCCTCCAGGCTTTTCTCGGGGATCAGGCAAAAGTGAAAGGAGGCATATGAAGTAAGGAAGAAGCAAGGTCTGAATCTGAGCCTGAATTTAAAGGCTGTGACTCAGTGCCCAGGCCCTCCCCATGGTGCTGCAGGGGCTCTGAGTCCCAAGTCACAGAAGAGCCACCAACTCCACTCTGCAGACTGCTGCCGAGTTCTGAGCCCAGCTCCTGGGGCTCCCCAGTAGCTGGGTGCGAGGCTTGGGGATGAAGGCGGGAGGAGGAAGAAGGGCAATGCAGACCCCGCCCCTCAGGAGCCACCAGCCTTGGCAGGACTACAGGGTGCAGGTGTGGGGACAGTAAGACAGGCACCCGGAGGGCAAACGGATAAACGAATGAACGCAGCAGGCAGGGTGCTCCTCTGGGAGGTGGAGGGGATGCAGAGAGGACAGGACCGCGGTCACTGGAGGAGAGCAGGGTGCGACGAGGACCAGGACTGGATGTGGACAGTGGGGGGCCTGCAGACACCTGCAGAGACCTCATCAGCAACACCAAGGACCAGCCATCGGCACTGGGTACCATGCCAATAGAAACACGTGTGCCCATGGTGCGCGTGGTCTCTGCTGTGGCACGCCCCTGGGCCTGGTCCGTCACACGTCCCCTTACACTCGCTCTGAAACGGACTGGACTCTGCTATTCAACACCGTTTGCTGACCCGCAACCCAGGTACCGCCTGGGGGCCAGAAAGACAGGCAGGATCTCGGGCCCTGCCCAGGGCCACTTACTCAAACGCTGCATTTCCACAAGATCCTACCTGATTTGTAGGCACATGGAGGAGTTACGCCCTAAAGGACCTACTCGTGCTTTCCGGAGGGACAGTGCAGAGTCACTGCGATTACTCAACTTCTCTGGTCTGCAGCACTCTCATCTCTAACGTGGAGGAGGTGGGTGTGATGAGGGGCACACTCAGCCCTCTGCCTGGCCACATGGGGTGTCTGTAACGTCAGCCCCGGTCTCGTCAGCACTTCTCTCGGCCTACGGAGAAACCACCCACGGCCCTGCAAAATCCATCTACACCAAAGGCCCAGAGCTCCAGGGCACCCAGTGGGAGCTACTAAAGTCTTGAGTGGAGAGGACGGGCTGGGCATTGGGACAGAGAGAAGGGGGACAGCAGAGAAGGCCAGGGTGCACCAGGAAGGGTGGGCCTCAGGGTGGGCAGAACAGCCCCCAGCCTGGTCACGGTCAAGCTCCTCAGCCTCCTCATCTCAAGTCACAGGGACGGAGGGCTCTGGTCCAATTCAGCCTGGCACACCCTGGCAAGGCCCCCCAAACCCCGTGCCAGGTCCCTGGGCCCCAGGACATCACTAAGGGCTTGTGTGTGGACGGGAAGCCCTGACAACACAGGTCCCAGAGTAGGACGGTGGGGACATGCTGTGGGTTAGTGACCCTTACTACTGAGAAAGGGCCGTGACTCCCACAGCAGCTTCAGTCCAACAAGGTCAGCTGGAACCCCCCAGACAGAAGACTGAAAACAGATCACACCTAAAGGCACTACTCACCTGCACACACCAGGTGCGTCCCTGCCCATGTCCGCGGCCCCCACAAGACGGCTGCAGACTCTTAAACACATGGCCAAGAGAAACCGCGCTCACCATCTCCGCATGGAGCACAGGTCACTGTGCAGAGTGAAGCTTGTGCGGTGGGGGCAGGTGCGGAGCGATCAGAGTCCCCGCTGGGGGCGGGGGGGGGGGGGGGGGGGGGGGGGGGGGGGGGCGGACCC
>NC_058407.1:174932441-174942656 GCF_002201575.2 Neomonachus schauinslandi | reverse complement strand
GGGGGGGGGAGGGCGTGCAGAGGGAGCGCACCTGAGAGAGCACCCGGAGACAGACACGAGCCAGGCGCTTTCGACAGCCGGCTGCTTCTCAGAAGACTGAGCAGGTGCTGGGCGCTTGCAGCCTTTCCTTCTATGCTACCTAAGCCCAGGAATTTTCAGCATTAAAAAGGAAGGCGTACAAGAGAAATCCTTTTAATGAGATTAGGAAACTCGTGGGCTCTGAAGAAGGACGCGGGAAGAAGATGAAGACGCGGATCAAAAGCAGCTGCTGTTTACGATCTTTTGGGAGACAAACGGACATCACCTGCCTTTTTGTGGAGGTAAGAGGGCAGGATGTTGAGCTGTCAGCAACCCGCCTGAGCTCAGGCACCAGGACTGCGGAGCCTGTGACCAGGGGCAGGGCGGCTGGAGTGACACCCGAGGGGCACAGTCAGAATGTGCTCCCCGCCCAGGGCTCCTCCCCTCATGGCCCTGGTCCCCACAGGTGCCACCTCAGCTAACCCTCACAGTCACCTGGGAAAAGCAGACAAGTGCCCTGAAGGCTTACATGCTCGTTCAGAGGGGGAATGACTGGAGAGACCCGTCCTAGGGCAGAGGTCACCAGCAGGAGGCCGGCGGCAGGGAGCCAGGCCCTGCCCACGCAGCGCCAGCCTCAAGGTCACCGCTCCCTGTGCTCCGTGTCCGATGTGCCCATCAGGAACACAGCACCACCCCACCCCACCCCACAGAGCTTCTACAAATAGGGAAGAAAACGCTGCGTGTGAAAAGCTTCCTCGAGGAAGCGCGGGCGAAAAGCATTCAAAGCGAAACATACTCTTACCGTGCGATGCAGATACTGAAGCTGAAATTGTGCATCCACACAGGAACCTGCACACAAGTGTGTACGGCAGCTTCCTTCAAAACTGCCGAGACCTGGAAGCACCGAGACGCCCCTCGCTAAATGAGCGCGCAGGTCAACTGCCACGTCCAGTGCTAAAGAGAAGCGTGGCATCAAGCCGTGAGAAGACACGGCGGAACCAGAGCAGCCCGTCTGGAAAGGCCACGCTGCAGGACTCCAACCCCGTGACGCTCCGTACAGGGAAACGTGAGTGTCTGCCGGGCGCGGGGGAGGGAGGACGGAGAGCACGAGGGGCCCGGGGACCTGAGGGCAGGGACTGCATTCCGGGAGGTGACACTGCAGGGGCACACACGTGACATCAGACACGTGTCCAACCACACGGTGCACAACACTGGAGCCAGCCCTAAGGCGAGGACGGACTCTAGCCAACGGCCGTGGAGCCGACGTGCCCGACTGAGGAGGGCGTTCATGGGAGCACCATTACGGAGGCAGGGAAGAGGCACACGAGCAGTCTGCACCTGCCCCTGATTTTTCTATAAACCTAAAACAGCTCTGAAATACAGTCTATTAAATTAAAAACATAAAAATTTTAATACGTCACGCATTGTGTCATTCCATTTATATATGGTTGAAATGCCAAACTGAGCAGAGGTGGGAGACGGAGCAGGGGACGACGGGGCGGTCTGCTTGCGGGGCAGCACGGCAAGGTCCTCGCGGTGGTGCTTCCGTGCACGTACACACGTGCTAGCGCAACACCCCCACCCGCACGCACGCGAGCACACACAGCAAACGCCAAACGCCTGGTTTCGATACTGCACCACAATCACGGGAGAGGTCTCTGGGGCAGAAGCCGGGGGCAAGCTACGTGGGACCTGTCCCCCCATCGTCACCACTTCCGACAGATCTAGTTACTCAACACACAAACCCAAACCCAGCGACCAGGCTGCAGCACCGGAGGGTCCCCTGGGGCTCCTCCCCCAGCGGACTCCAGAGCTCAGCAAAGTCGCCACAGCAGCGGTCCCAGGCTCCCACTAGTTTGCTCCGTCCCCCGGAGGGAGGCGCCCTTGGGTTTGAGCTCAGGCCTGCGCAGCGGCCCTGCCAGAAGTGCCCGGCGCAGAGCCCAGCATGCAGGCCTCGCTCCAGCAGGGCCAGTGGGACGAGACAGCGAAGAGAGTGAGTATGGGGTCTTTCTACCCCTTCCCAGCATCCCATCTGCCTGCACTGTGGCTGAGCATGGGACACCTTGCTTGAAGGCCAGCTCTTACAAATCCAGACAGAAGATGAGAGAATACTCAGAACAGAACCATAATAAAAATAACCCCCATCAAAACTGATTTTAGAAAACGACACACAGGGGCGCCCAGCTGGTTCAGTCGGTGGAGCGTGCAGCCCTTGATCTCAGGGTTGTGAGTTCAAGCCCCACGTTGGGCATAGGGATTACTTAAGAATCTTAAAAAACAAAAAACAAATAGGAGATTCCATTAATCCAATAAACGGTATCTACAAGAAACAAACAGCACAAGTCACCCTCGGGGGTGAGGTACTGAAGCTTCCCCATCTGCATGAGACAAGGACACGGCATGAGTCACTTCTGCCTGACAGTCGACTGGAGGTCCCCCGCAAGAAGAGGGGAAAGAAAAAAAGGAAAGGAAAGGCACGAGGGCCGGGGAGGAAGAGGCCAGGCGTGGCCCTGCCGGAGGTTTCCAAGGAGCGGGTTCAGCAAGACAGCTGTGCATGGGCGCAGGGGCCAAAACCCGACTGCATTTCCACACGCCAGTAACGCACGCACACAAGGTCAGAGTCCTCCGAGAGGCCGTTAAAACCGCACTGGAAACAGAAAATACTTGGGAAAGTGTCTAATAAAATGCATCTAACAGGTGATGTTCTCGTTCAGAAGACAATGGGCAAACGTCATGTCCTCCCAAACCGATTTACAAAGTCACTGTAATCCTTACCATATTCCAGCAGAGTTTTTTGTGTAAATGGACAAACGGATTGTGAAACGTATGAGGATATGCAAAGGACCAAAATGAGCCAAAGAATCTTAACGAAGAACAAATGTGAAGGCTGGCGACAGGCGGACGCGTCATAAGGCTGCAATACTGAAGACCAGGTGGCAGGGTAAAAAGACAGACAAGAGGAGGCAACAGAACCGAACGGAGAACCCAGAAGCTGGACTGCCCAGGAACAGCCCGGGCGGGTGGCAAAGGCCCCGGGACACTCCATGGGAAAGGGCTGGTCTCTCAATAGATGGGCCAACCGCATGTTCAACAGAGAAAAAAATAACCTTTCTGAGAATTTCAAGTGAGGTGTAACTGACACGTAGCATTAGTTTGAGGCATACAACGCAACGACTGGGTGTTTGCCTATGTGGCAAGATGACCACCAGTGCAAATCCAGGTAACATCTGGGGGGAAACGAACCTGACACCTAGCACCTGTCACACCCAGACATCAATCCGTAAAAGGTGAGACAATAAAGCAGTCAGAAGAGAACAGCTAACTACCTCCATGACTTGGGTAGCAACAACTGTGTCCATCCAGGTCACGAAGCCTCAGACAGCGCCGACACAACGGTCAGAGAATCCGCAAGCCGGTCCGCACTCACACTAGGAGCTGCTCCTCGTCAACGGACACGAGAGAGGGGAAGCCAGCCGCAGACCAGAGCTGTGCACACACGGCTCCAACGAGAGATCTGTGGTCAGAATACGGACAGAACCCCAGGAGAGAAGGGCTAGCAGCCTGTAAACCCCCGCACGGGGAGGGCCCACCCTGCTGAGCACCAGTGGACCCAAGCACCAGTGCGGCATGCCCACAGCCCACCAGAGCATGACTGAAGCCAGAGCCACAGGGTTCTGGCGCAGACCCAGGGGCGCCCACGGGGCGGGTGTCCGAAAAACAGCCCGCAGTCCCACTGACGCTGGGCGGGGTGCACATCCTCTGCCGGCCAGCAACCACACCCTGGCATGCCCGACGCAAAGGAAGCCACCTGCCTGCCCCCCAACCGGGACCTCCACCCACCCGGCCCCCCCTGGGGACGACCACCCCACTCAGGGATCTTTCAAGGGAGGGAAATCACCACTATCAAACCATGCGCTCTGATCCCCAAGGTGGTCAGTAAGACACCTGTGACCAGGGGCGCCTGGGTGGCTCAGTGGTTAAGCGTCTGCCTTCGGCTCAGGTCATGGTCCCAGGGTCCTGGGATCGAGTCCCACATCGGGCTCCCTGCTCCGCGGGAGGCCTGCTTCTCCCTCTCCCACTCCCCCTGCTTGTGTTCCTGCTCTCGCGCTCTCTCTCTCTGTCAAATAAATAAATAAAACCTTAAAAAAAAAAAAAAGTTTGAAGGTTAAAAAAAAAAATGGGTAAAGCCATACTGAAGCAAGTACAAACAAAAAAGAAGGCAGAAGTTGTAATATTCATACCCAAGTTGAACTGCAGACAGAAAGCATTTAATGGGGCCATGGCAATATTTGATAAAAATGTTCCTTAAAACCTAACAGAGTGGGGTGCCTGGGTGGCTCAGTCGTTAAGCGTCTGCCTTCGGCTCAGGTCATGATCCCGGGGTCCTGGGATCGAGTCCCGCCATCGGGCTCCCTGCTCCGCGGGGAGCCTGCTTCTCCCTCTCCCACTCCCCCTGCTGTGTTCCCTCTCTAGCTGTCTCTCTCTCTGTCAAATAAATAAAATCTTTAAAAAAAAAAAAAAAAGACACCTGTGACCTGCGTCCTCCTCTCAGAAACCACTGCACTCTGGCATCTGGGGTGGGGAACAGGATATAGAAAGAAGAGTTAAGGGAAGCTTCTACTTTCATTTGTTTTTTTAATCTCTTGCTAAAAGTTAGCTTTTACTGCTGAGGTTCTATAAATAACAAAATTCTATAACCATACTGTGGAATATCAGGGGCACACTGGAAATAGCTCATTTCAAATAGGAAAATGGTTTGTGTTCACCCAGTTCCGGAAGCCAATTTTCAATTGCTTAAAATAGTCATGGTATTTTACCAAGGTGATTACACTCTCAGCTATCAGTAACAATTAAACCCTTAGACTAGAGCCGCTTAATAAGGTCTCAAAATAAAACCGCACACTCCAAGCACTGTACGTGGAAATGTCAAGCACACAAACAGGGCCCTCGACGGGACACAGGCGCCCAGAGCCCAGCCAGCAGGCCTGCGGTCGGCCTGGCACAGAGCCGCGGCGGGGGCGGGGGCACGGTACACACAGCTCTGCCCCACAGAGGTGGGTCCCTCCTCAGCAAGGACAGGGGAAGACGAGTGACCAAACTCCCTCAAGCCCCGAGAACGGCCACCTTGGAGGCGCCCTGAGGAGGAAGCACCTGAACAGGAGCAGGCCCGGCTGGTGTCTGACCGACAGGCCTCGGAGCTCGCAGGCTCACCGCGAGCGTGGACACACGGTGGGCGTGTACCTGGCACCCCCGCGCACACAGACAAGCCTGATGAACGACTTCATCACCCCACTGGCTGGCGAGCCGGGCCCCTGCGAGCCGGACCCAGGGCGGCGCGGGAGACTGCTATCGACCCATCGGGAATGTGCCTTCGAGCAACGGTCAACGCATCAGTCAGCGCCAGGCAATCAATACCCACTCTCTCCCAAACTCAGCAAGGCCCGTGAGCGCCGCAGGTCAGCGTGGGGACGGAATGAGGCCGGGAAGGGCCATCGACTTCCAACCTGCTGAGACAGGGAGAATGGAAATTTCCTGCCTTGGGACCCAGACAGTCAGCTTGCGGGACAGAAAATGCCCGACAAGACAGCCAGGCCAAAACCTCACAAACGTGGGGCGCAGTCTGGGCACGGAGGGCCACGGGGTCTGCGGGTGGGGGTCACATCCACCAGCTCCCGTCGCGAGGCGCGGGTTTGACAGGGATCTCCCACGGGGATTCTAACCGCTAGAACCCACAACAGAGAGGGCTCGCAGCGGCTGGCCCCCCGGTGTGGGGCTCGCTCGCACACCCGCTGAAACGGAGGCTGCGCTGTGCTGACAGGAAGGTTCTTCTCATACTGGCTGACGGCCAACGGGCAGATCTTCCCAGAGGGACTCACTCAGCATGAACGCAGGACCCACTGGCCCCGTGCACAGTAGCTGCTTCTCTGCACTTGAATCCCTCCCCTGCCACACAGTGAGCACACCTGCGTGACCCACAGGAGATCTGAGAAGGGGAACACTTCGTGTAAGGGGACTCAGTGGTTCCCGCGGCACATGGCGCTGTCACCGAGTCGCGGCACGGGGTGACCCAGAGCCTCCCAGGAGTGGCGGGCACGCACCACATCTGTGGCTGGTGTTTTTCCCTCTATGATGGATCTTACAAGTGAAGGCTGTCCCTTCTGACCATGTCCACCGATTTCGCCACCCCAGCCCCTGCCCCAGAACCACCAATCCAGCACCCGTGACTTCAGCGTTTTCAGACTCCACATGGGAAACCATGCAGTATGTGTGCTTCTGACTTATTTCACTTGGCACAATGCCCTCCAGCTCCCCCCACGTTGTGACAAATGGCAGGATCTCCTTCTTTTTCATAGCTGAGCGATATTCCACTGTGCGCCTACGCCCTGTCTTCTCTGCCTGCCCCCCCCCACCCCGCTGCCAGGCCCCTGGGCTGCTGTGAACGATGCCGCCTGAGAACATGGGGTGCACACACCTGTTCCACACGCAGATTCCGTCTCCTGTGGGTAAAAGCCCAAGGTGGGCTTGCCGGATGGTGCGGTGATCCCAGGTTTCAATCCCTCGGGGACCTCCATCCTGTCTCCTCCTTCCGTGGCCTTCACATGCCCCGCGATCACTGTCCACACGGGAGCCCGTCGGGCTGGCCCATGAGGCTGCTTCAGCGCACCACACCCCTGCTTGTTCTGAAACGGGGACCCAGAGGGACTGAGTGCCTTCCCCAAGGTCACAGCGGAAGCTCCCCCTGCTCGTCTCTGCAGGAAAGCCCAAGCTTCCCCCGTCAGGGACTGCAGCCTGGCCTCACCCCCACTTACAGGCGTCCCACGCCCCGGCCACACGCAGCTCCTCCATCCAAGCCATGGACATGCCCTCCGGGGCAGGCGTGCCGTCTGCCTCTTGTTCCCGCTGCCCCCCCTCCCCCCACCGCCTGCGGTCTGGACCCACACCAGCAGCACTGACAGCACCTTCGTGCCCACTCCCCCAAATCCCACACACGACTTTCACAAACTGAGTGCTCAGGCCCCAGCTCAGCCATGGGGGTGGCGCATGAGGGCATTTCACATGACTCCCCCGCAGGGATCACTTACAGAGCCAGGAGGCCGGGGGCAGCACCAGGGGCCTGTGTGCAGAGGTCGGCCAAGCCTGACGTGGGAAGCCCCTGGACCCAGGGCCCTGAGTGATGCCAAGGCTCTTAAGCGACAACACGGCAAGGAATGTGCCGGAGAAGCCATGAAATGGCAGGCTTTTCGTAGCTGAAATATGACCTGTCCCCTCAAAGCTTCATAAGCAGGAGGTCCCAGAGGCCAAGAGCATGAGGCACAACTCCAGGTATCCCCCAGGCGGACCGTCGATCCCTGGGATGGGCCCACTCGGTCCACACAGTGTCGGGTTCGGGGCAGACGAGAGGTGTCTTTGCCCAGCAAGCTAGACACCCCACATCTGTGCCTGGAGAGCGTTTAGGGACAGAATCAGCCTCTCTCTTCCTGTCTTCTGAAACTTCAGCACTCAAGGGAATGTTTAAGTAACACGCTCCCACAGAAAACCTTAATTTGTGTTCCAGCGGACTCTGTCGAGCCAGACATCGGAAACTCGTCAGGCACAGGACGATTAGAGAGAGCCCGGCCCCACCCACGAGGCTGGGAACAAGAACATTCTGCCCAGGGTATCTGTACCCCACAGACAGTTCTCATTCCAAACCACGGGTCACAGACCTACCACCGTTTACCCTGTGCTCGCAGGTCACTGAAGGAAGAGAAGGCTGCCCCCGCCCACAACCCAGGGCAGGATGGACCCTGACTGCAAGAGGGAGCTCAGGTCAGCACAGCCCCCAGCCCTGCCCCTCGCCAGGAGCACTGGGTCACTGGATGGCCATCCAGAAGGGCCCACACCTGGGCCCTCTGAGTCCCAAAGGGACCACCGGGGTTTGGGGAAGTCTCTGTTGTGACTCAAGAACCCCGCGAGCATCCCAGGATAAAAGCACAGCCTGAGAAAGCCGCCACGAGTCTGCTTTTGATGCAGGGAAGCGGACGCTCTTCCGTGGGGGGGCGGGGAACACCAGGCAACTCCACACAAGCCTGACCGGCCCACCACATAAACCACTGTGGTTAAGTGCCCTTCGTTTGGTAGCGGTCTTGTCAACCACGGGTGCCTGGGGACCAGACACTCCAGCTGGACGTGGCAGGGATGGGCTGGTGGCTGCTGGCCGGGACAGCAGGCCTCCCGAGCAGGGCCAGCCTGGGCGCCCCCGCCATGCCCCGTACCTTCGTCAGCAGCAGGACCCGCTTCTGGAGTCTCCGCGCCAGGGCCTCCTGCGTCTCCCGCTTCTTCCTCTCCTCCAGCAGCTGGCTGCTGACCTGGCGGACCTCCTCCTGAAGCTGCTGCAGGGCCTTCTCCAGCCCGCGGGCGCTGCACGAGAAAGGAGAAAGGGCAGAGCGGTGAGGCCGGGCCCGCGGACGCCACCCCAGCCGTGGGCCCCCCAGGACCAGGACACGCTCGTCACGCAGGTCCCGAAATAGGGCCGCACGTGCAAGCGGCACGCTGCCATTTCCTCACTGGTGAATAGCTACTTAGAGCTTTTCAGGAGTGTCTGGATTTCAAAGAGACACCCAGGGTGATCCCAGAACACGGCAGGCGGCGGGGGAGGGGGGAGCTCAACCCCACACACAATGGGAAAAATTGTCAGCAACACAGCGCTTCAGGAGAAAGCACTTCTGAATGGGCTAAATTACCAATGAGCACTTCCATCCGGATCACACCAGCCAGATGTGCAGTTGGGCTGGGGGAGCCCCCACCGCCCCGAGCTGGAGCCTGCGCCCCCCGCGCGGCCCAGTCGGCCGCCAGCAGGAACTCTGACACCCCGGTGGGCCGGGGCACCCCTCGGTGGCTGCTCACGACAGGCCACACCCCCGGCACAGCGACCTTCCCTGCAGGTCCCGCTTGGGCCAGCCCCCTCCAGGTCGACCCTTTGGACGGCCGGCCCCGCCCTCCCGACCGCCCACGGGCTAACACCCAACTCCCTAGCATGGCCCTGAAGCAGCTTCAGAGCCTGGTCTTTGCCCCTCTTTCCCCCCAAATGCCCTTAGTCCCTCAGTCCTGCCTGGGGCCGCCCTCTGCTTCTGAAGTGCTCCTGAACAGCCAACGGCAGCCAGTGCCCGGCACGAGCGGGAAGAGTCTCTGACTCCCAAGACCACACAGCCTTGGGGCGCCTGGGTGGCTCAGTCGTTAAGCGTCTGCCTTCGGCTCAGATCATGATCCCGGGGTCCTGGGATCGAGCCCCGCATCGGGCTCCCTGCTCCGCGGGAAGCCTGCTTCTCCCTCTCCCACTCCCCCTGCTGTGTTCCCTCTCTAGCTGTGTCTCTGTCAAATAAATAAATAAAAAATCTTTAAAAAAAAAAAAAAAAAAAAGACCACACAGCCTCACGATTCTACACCCGGGGTGGCCGTCCCCAGGGCCTGATGGAGGGGACGATGACCAGGGGAGCCCCCCGGGAAGAGAGCTCTGCAGAAAGGGAGGCGTACTGGGAAAGGACCCTCAGTAAGGAACTAAACCCTCAGGGCGGGGAAGGCGCCTCTTCCCAAAGGAAATCCGTACAATCTCAAAATCCCCGGGAAGCGGAGTATCATTTGGACTGTGCCATCAGGGGACCGTGGAGCGCTCACAGTCCCGTGGGCGACGGGACCGCGCCGGGCTCGGGCTGAGGGCCGCGGAGGGCGCCCAGGGGCTCAGCCAAACCTGGCCTCCGACCGCAGCCTTTCGGCTTCGACCGCTCGATCCGGAGAAAACCTTCATCTGCGGGGACGTGGACAATGCTCATTTCTCCTCTCCCACACCTGAGCATGGGGTCTTGTTATTTAATTTACAGGTGAAGGTGAACCACACACTGAGAGAGCGGACGACGGGCTGGGCCCCCGGCTCTCACTTGCTTTTGGCCGTCCGAGGTGTGACCCAGCTGCACACCTGACCGACCACACCTGCCCCCTCCGGGTGCTCCACGACCAGACCCGTAAAAACAGGCGCCCACGTTCACTTGAAACAGGCCTATTAAGAGGTTATCTTGAGTTTTCATTCCATCTAAACTCTTCATAGACCGACCTGACAATCAAGCACTGTGACAGCAACGGCAGAATCACTGAACTCAGGTGGGCGGCTCGCAAGGGCCTGGAATCCGTGCTCCAACACGGGAGGCGAATGCGAATGGCCCC
>NC_058407.1:174913283-174932431 GCF_002201575.2 Neomonachus schauinslandi | reverse complement strand
GGAACCCCAGTCTGGAGGGAAGCAGCCTTCCTTTGTCCAAGAGCAGCGGTGGCGCCCAGGAGGAGCGACGGCAGAACTGTGTCTGGGGCAGCAGGGGCCTCCCCTGCAGGGGGGTGTTTCAGCCGGGACCCCAGGACGCGGGAGGGGCTGGAGCTGGGGGTAGCGAGCAAGAGCGCCACCTGCCCCGGACCGCAGGCCGCACACACCAGGGCCAGGCTGGTGGCGATGGGGACGGCCGCGGTGGAGGCTCCAGCACGGCACCGAGACCAGGTCACGACAGTGACTGGACCGGGAAATGAAGCCAGCCAGGCACCCGGCTACACACCTTACGTGATTTAGCACCCCAACTGTCCAACGGCCCCAAGAGGTGCCAGAGGTGCCCGCCTCTCACAGGTGAGGGACCCATAGGCCAAGCCCAGCACTGGGCACTCGTGGGCAGCAGGTGGTGGGCTCGGTCCCCAGACCCAGACCTCGGACCACAGAAGCTGCTCTAACTGCTGGGGGGTCATCCCAACAGCAGGAGCGGAAGCAACCGCACCTTCAGAAGTCCGCCCACCCCCCGCCCCCCGGGAGGGCTGTTTGGAGGCTCAGAGGAGGCCAGGCCCCCAGGGTGCGGCCTGAAGGCGGGGGCGTGCAAGGGGAAGGGAGAGGTGGGCGGCTGAGAGGGGCCAGGCGGGGACAGGCACATGCCAGCTGCTGGCGCCCCCCCCGAGGATTCGCAGAGCACAGGGCAGAGACCGGCTGGGGAGAAGGCCGGCCACGCCCGTGTCGCCCCCTGGAGTCCTCGTCTCCATCCCCCACCCCACGTAGCCACCCAGAGGCACTTCAGCAGGTGACGACGCCTTCCCCCAGCCGGTTAAACAAGACACCCTGCGTTTTCGGGACGGGATTCCCAACACGCAGCTTACACCACCCTGCACTCATCCGTCCTGGTCAGAGGTGGCGGCCGTCTGGCTCCCTCAGCTCCTGACTGGCGAGCGGCAGGTGAGAGGCCCCTCCGAGCCTCCACACGGGACAGGACGACGCGCCCCCAGCCCTCTCACCCGGGCGGGAGGCTGCAAGTCCTCCAGACATCGTTTCAAGGCTGGGCACGGTTCCTGCCTCGGTTTCCATCCACTGGCTTCCTGGGGTCTTTCACTGGCAGCTCTTACAATAAACCAAGGAGATAATATCAAGAAGGAGTCCTGACATTTGTCCAGGCTGAAAATCTCGGGAAGACACCCCCAAACAAGTCAGCTCAAAGCATCTGTTTGAAAGTGAGCCAGCACTCAGCTTCTAGGAGGCGGCCAATTAGCACCGAGCCCGCTGTCCGTCCACCTGCTGACATTTGTGGTTCTATAGATGAGAAAGGCCAGTGGCGGCCCGCCAACCCTTTCAAGGGGACGATGCTCCTGTGCTGTTCCCACCTGGGCGGGAGGAGAGGGACCGGGGCCTCCCGCGTGGACCGCCGTGGAGGGGCACAGCCTCCCCTGCCCTGGCCCAGAGTGCATGGAAGTAAGGGCTTCAAGTGTGGCCCACTGACCAAAAACTCCCACAAAGCAACTCACAGAGGATCCCAGTTCACTGAACCAAAAATAAAGACCAGACCTAAAAGCAACCATGACCGGGAAGCTTCAAACTTCAATTTCGAATAAATGAAAACCGAGGCCCTGCCAGACACACAAAGGGGAGCAGAGTCCCGTCCCACCGAGCACACACACGAGGACGCCCTCCTCGCAAGGCAGGGCGAGGGCGGGCGCGGGGGGCGGCGGTTCTCACACAGCAGGCCCAGTAAACATGCTCTGAGCACTCACTCAGAATGAGGATGGAGAGCAGCCACGGGCCACTGCCCCCCGTGTGGACACTCTGCAGCTCTGTCGTGCGGGGCACACGGCCGCACAGCCCTGCTCTGAAAAGCCAGGCGTGAGGACTGGCTGCCATGGTCACTCCCAGGGTTTGCAAACGGCACGCTGAGCAGGTTCCTCCGGCACGAAGTCGTGACACGCTCACTCGCCAGCCCCACGGGGAACACCGGGCCCCGTCAAGGCAGGCATCCAGCAAGGGTGTCACAGGCCATGGAGACGGGGCTGCCCACCTCCGGTTCAGACTTCATTAGAAACCACAGACCTCACAATAAATAACCCGACTTCACATTGCCGGGCGACCTGGCTGATAAATCGTGTTCCTGTGCATCTAACAGGGCATTTCAGACCAATGGCGAGTTAAAACTGGGGACGTGTAATAAAGCAGTCCATCTGAGTAATGATGCACGCGTCACAAAGGCAAGCCCGGGGGGAAGAACAAACAAAAGTGGGACCAGGGCGGCTGCGGCCCGGCTCAAGGGTCTCTCGCCGGTGCTCCCGTGGGAGCGGCCACTCCTTGTGCTGCCCGCAATGTTGGCCACGCGTGGGTCCCTCGCCCCAGCAGGTATCTGCTCCGCGCTGACGTGAGTGGGCTCCTGGCCCTGCGTCCCGTGCGGGAATACCTAGAAGATGTGCCCACAACTTGGCGTCACAGGCCATGGAGACGGGGCTCCGGGAGCGCCGAGGGGAGGCCCCCGTCCAGCCACATGCAGAGGCAGAAACCCGCGTGGAGAGCAGCAGGAAGGAAGGACTGAGGGCAGACCAACGGGACGCAGCTGGGCTCTGCCGGGGAGCACGGCACAGAGGCCAGCAAGCTGTGACCAGGCGCTGACCCAGGACACCTTCTAGGTAGGCAGGCCCCATGGGCTGAGAGGTGAGCAGAGAGGAGGAAGCCGAGCCAGGGTGGTTCCCGGGCAGCAAGCACAGGCCCAGGACCATGTCTAGCTGAGGGCACGTGGCAGCACCACTGCCCCAGAGAGGAGCTGGGGAAGGAGGAGGAGCCCTGCAGCCCTCCACGAGAGAGGTCAGAGGCCCATGACGGACACCCCCTGTCCAGAGCAGTGCATCCCCCAAGCCCGTGGCACCCTGGGGAGATGCCTGGACAACAGGCTGCCCACCGTGGTTCTCAGTGCCAGACTCCCATGGTGCCAGGCCAGAGGAGCAGCAAAGTCTGGGGGTGCTGGGTCACCATGAATCCCACTGCCCTCACGCACCCTGCTGGCACAGGGGACGGCGGTCCAGAGGACAGCACACAGCAAGAGCAGCCAGCCTGGGACCCGGAATGGACGGGCTCCAAGCCCCGGCTCTGCGACCTTGGGCCCTTAGCTCTGCGGCACCATGAGGAGGGTTCTGACCAATGCCTGACAAACTCCTAACACACAACGGGCCAACGATAAATAACTGCATTTTAATCACAGTCATCGGTTACAAGAATGCACTGAGGCCACTTCAAGTCACGGGATTCAGTATCTGGTCTGGGCCACAGTGCGGTGGCTGAGCATTCCCCGGATTGTTTCCAAATCAATTTGGTCTTCGTGAAGCCAGATGATTATTCCATTCTGCACATATTCGTTAGATATCTCTGGTCCCAGACTAATTATTTTGCATTTCTGTCACTGAACTGCATTTGTCAGCAGCTAGCTCAACCACGTCCTGCAGCCGAGGGCCCTGCTCATCGCACCGAATGGCTCTGCTTAAAAACTGGCGGCGTGCGTGCTCAGCTGTGGAGTCCCAGGGCCAGGCTGCTGTCTGGAATGTGGCACCAGTCACCCTCAGGGTCAGGGGCTGGGAGTCAGAGAAGCTCGCGCCGTCATCAAGGACCAAGACGGTTCAAGTCCCATAAAACAATCCCTCATCAAGAGAGGATTCGCGGAAAGCAAAAACCATGAAGCCTGTTTCGAGGAAATGGCCGTTGAAAGTAGCTCGGGATAACCTGCTTCAGTGGTTACGGAAACCTCTCTGATGGGGGCATCAGATCAAGAGTCGGGCCTCGCGGGTCACATCTGGGGCACGGCCAAGCTGGGAACAATAAGGAGTGGTTAAGCTCTGTCTGAGGGCACGCTGGGGGTCTGGCCTGCAGCCTGGGCCCACACGAGTTCGGGGCCCCCAGCTGCCCTAGCACTAAAGCCCCTCTGTCCCCCAAACTCCGGGGCAGCACAGGCAGCTGCTGGGATCAACCCCCCGCGGGACAGCAAGCTCCTTCTGGGGCTTCCCACGCCCTGCTGCCCCTGTGTGGCCACAGCCTGCCCTCCGGGCCAGAGCAGGAGGACCATCCACCGAGGTCCCTGGAGGCAGCAACCACTCCACCCTCACGCATGCTGGAACGCACCCTCCCTTCTCCACCCGCACCCCCGAAAGGGCCAGCCAGGGGTAAATCTGTGGCGAGTGAGGGCAGAATCCAGAAGGTGCCAGTGGGAGGGGGACAAGCAGTCTCACAGCCTCAGCTCCAAAAGGTGTGTCATTCAGAGGTGTCTCGGGTCATAAGGAGAGTGCCAACTGCTGTCAGAGCGGCCGGGCCAGAGCAGAGGCAGACAGCACCCCCACCCAGCAGCCTTCGGGGGAGGCCGACACGAGAGGCCACCGCAGAGGGTGAAACTGGATTTGTGGGCGGGCAGCACTCTGGTCTCCTCTCTAGGCTGAGAGCCAGCGGGGACTGGGCTCGACAGCTGCCGAGAGCAGGGAGTGGGATCGTCTCTGTGACAGGCCTGGCAGGACCCCTCAGAAGCAGCAGACGGAGGAGGATGGAGCTTCCAGTCGGGGCCTGCCCAGCCTCTGCGGAAGCCTGGGTGCGCCGGAACAGCTAGAGAAGCGCAGATCGATCTCCGCGGGACACTGTGCGTTCTGCCTCCGAGGGGTCCGTGGGGCTCCGGTCCACAGCACCGCTCCTGCGGCCACTTGACTGGCCTCCTGCCGATGACAAGGCCACTGACTGATCAGCAAGACTCCAGGGCGGGAAGCCCGAGGGGCTTCCTCTCGCGTGGAGAACAAAGCATCCACGGCCATCCGCGCCTCCGGAAGCAGCTACGGGTCTGCGGAGACAGCCAGGCCGCCACACTCGTCTCCCTGACAGAGGAAGACAAGAAAGCAGACACAGCACGGGGCTGGCGGCTCACTCTGCCCACAGTCGGAGACACAGACGGAGGTCTCTGCACACACGAATGAGCTGGTCCACGGAAAGGCTGCTGGGGCGCCGGGGGTGTCACACTCAGCCCACTGCACAGCTGACAGCCACCCCCAGGGTCCTGTTGGACGTGGCACCACCATCACTGGGGCAGACAGACAGGGGGTCGGCGGGCACAGGGGGCTCACAGCGCGGTCCCGGCAGAGGAGGGGGCGAGCCCAGGGCCGTGAGACAGAAGAGCAGGTGCCCGAGGGCAAAGGACACCACTACACTCCCCCCGGATCGAAGCAGCCCCGAGTCAACAGGCGGGCCTCCATGGGCACAGCACTCTCTGCCCAAGGCCAGGGACAGTGTGTGTGTCAGTCCTGCGACCCTCTCCCCCGGAATTGGACGGCCCCATCACTGAAACCCCAGGAGCGGCCCAGCCCACCCGACCAGACACACTGGCCCTCTCCTGCCCGCCACTGTTGCTGGGAGCTCGGACTAGACCACAGCTCCCCAGGGCGGACCCTGTCGATGGCCTGCCGGTGTCCACACGGCCAGCAGAGGCGGGCACAGGATGGGGTGCAGTAGACACTGATGGACGAAGAAGTATCAGGGACCACCGGCCGTGGCTACTCTCCCCGCCGCTGTCTGCGGAGCCCAGGACCTTCCCAGAGGGCGCAGACACACGGCAAGGACCGCTGAGGGGTCAGGGCAAGGGGAAAACCAAGAACACCCGGAGGCGTGACCCGCAGGGCAGCTCTCCCAGCTGTGGCCTCAGGGTGCCCCAGGGGGTCGCACGCGAACCACAGCACACTCCTGGAGGACCGGGTCTCTTCAGGGGAAAATTAATTTCTGCAGATGTTTCACAGTTATCACTGAGACGTATTACAGAGTAAATTACAAACACATCACGGACACGTAAAATGAATCACGAAACTGCCACAAAACGTCCCGCTGGGGAGGCTCTCCCAGCTGACATGCCCAGCCCTCTGGGACGGGCAGCATCCAGGCGCCTCCCCGCAGCGGGGGCTCAGGGCTCACAGGGACAAGCCGCGATCCGGGCCATCGCCCAGCGGGAGCACCTGCTGTCTCCTCCAGCCCCCCAAACACAGTCCATCGACAGGCGACTGTGCACTCTTGTCTGACCGAGGTGCATCCAGACTAAGAAGCAAGACTCTGCCCATGAACAGGACACAGGGAGGAGAGCCTGGGAAGCCCATCACCCTGAGCCACAAGGGCTGACACAGAGTGAGCCACCCCCTTCCCCGGGACTCCCCACTTTCCCAAAGAGGAGCTCGCACAGGTCTTTTCTCTCGCACTGCGCTGCGAGCTTCTGAAAGGGAAGACCGCCCAGCCGGCCAGGTGCACGCACACAGCAGAGCCCATGCTGGGGCCAGCACGAGACGGCATTTCGGGAGGGCTCCACGGCAGTCCCGGCCCAAAGGCTTAAAAATGCAAGGGACCAGCACTCTGAGGGCTGGCAACACGTAATCCCCCGCATTGCTCTGGCTTTTCATGAGAGGCTATATTAAAAATGGCTTAAACATAATAAAATCTGTTACATTTATGGCAAGAAAATATGGAAAGATAATAAAATTAGCAGAGCACAGAAATGAGAGAATACTAAAAAACATCATTGGCTCTCCAACAGAAACAGACAAGGGGCAGTGGAGATTGTTCAACTGAAAGGAATTTAAAGCAATTTAAAATTCAAAGCTCCATGTCTCCTTCCCTGCTGAGCCCCGTCCCCAGGGACGCAGAGCACAGCGCCCAGGTCTCCCAGCTCATCCTCCCAAATAGTGGCCTGGAATGTTCTGGCTGGGACCCCTATTTTGATCTGGGGTGACTACAGAGCAGTCTGGTGTGTCTCCTCCAACACATCCACCCCTCTGGGGGCTCCCTTTACCCAACCCCCACGCCCCCACTTTCACCACCCACCACCCACCCTGCTTCCTAGAGCTGAGGTCACAGCGGGGCCGGGAAGCACAGAGGTCCTCACCGGTCAAGAAACAGACCTGCTTCCACCACAACAGTCCCTGGCAGTCCCAAAAGTCGTCCCACCTCCACCGGAAACCCCGCTTGGAACTAGGGCCCGGGACCCCAGGGGTGTCAGGTGTTTTTAAGAGGCTGGTGAAGGGGGGTACCTTCACGAACACAGACCTGGACTCGCACCTCCTGACACAGCACAACCCTCTCGGCTCCACGCTGCCGGAAAGTCAGGCTGGGCAGAGAGGACACGTCCACCCGCATCTGTCCCAAGATGCTGACCACTGGGACAGCTCTTTCTCCAGGCCCATCTTACGTGCTCTGTGTTTTGTTCTAGATCCAGAGACACTATTTTTTAAGGCAGTTTTAGATTCACAGACAGCTGAGCGGAGATCACAGAGTTCCCGTGTGTCTCCCACCTGGCTCCCCCCATTAACACTCAGAGCAGGGTGCTGCACTTGATCCAACTGATGAACCAATACTGACGCGTTATTAGAGTGCACAGTTTACAGTTCACTTTTCTAAAGGTTTTGACAAATGTAAAATGTTACATATGCACCTGTCTCAAAAAGAACAATTTCACTGCCCGGGAAATCCCCTGCTCAGTCGTACCCCTCCCCAGCCCCCGGCACCCGCC
This sequence comes from Neomonachus schauinslandi, assembly GCF_002201575.2. Classification (NCBI taxonomy): domain Eukaryota; kingdom Metazoa; phylum Chordata; class Mammalia; order Carnivora; family Phocidae; genus Neomonachus; species Neomonachus schauinslandi. The sequence continues at coordinate 174,924,861 of NC_058407.1, read as the reverse complement.
CACCGTTTACCATCCCCGCAGTCCTGCCTTTTCGGGAACGCCCCACGGCTGGAATCCCAGTCCGGAGCCGGCTCAGGATCACGCGTGTCGGGTTCCTCCACGGCTTCAGAGCTCACTCCTTTGTAGCACTCGAGTCACCGTCCACCGTCTGCACGGCCCACGGCGTGTGCGTCCATGCCCGACTCCAGGGCACCCTGGTCGCTTCCCAGTTTGGGCAGCTGTGGATAAAGCTGCCGTAAACATCCGTGCACAGGTGTGACGGGGACCTGCGTTCTCACGTCCTGGGGGTAAATGCCGAGGAGCACGTCCGCTGGACTGCACGGCAAGAGCGTGGCTGGTTTTGTAAGAAACCACAGGCACCTCCTGACGTGGCCGCGCCACTCCCCGCTGCTCCGAGGGGCCCCGCTGCTCCGCGTCCCGCCAGCATCTGGTGCTGACCGTGTTCTGGCCCGCGGCCGTTCTGACGCGGGGGTGGGGGGGTGGACAGTGGCGTCTCCTCGCTGTTTTCCTCTGCGTGTCCCCGAGGACGCGTGATGTGGAGCATCTTCCCGAGTGGGTGTTCGCTGGGCGGATGCTCCGTGTTGGGTGTCTGTTCAGGTGTCTGCCCATTTTGTAATCAGGCTTTCTTGCTGTTGAGTATTAAGAGTTCTTTGTGGGTTCTGGATCACAATCCCCTATCAGATACATATTCTCCCAGACTACGGTTTATTTTTTTATTCCATTAACAATACCTTCCATGGAACAGAAGTCTATAATTTTAATGAAGTTCAGCTTATTAAGATTTTCTTTCATAGATTATGCTTTTTGATCTCTCACCTAAAAAGTCACTGCCAAATCTAAGGTCAGCCAGATCTGCTCCTGTTACCTTCAAGGATTTGTGTAAAAGTTCTGCATTTCACTCTTTGCTCTATGATCCATTGTGAGTTAATTTTGGGGGCGAGGTCTGCGTGGAGATGCATTTTCCGCACAGTCCCAGCACCGTGTGTTGAGGAGCCTGCCTTTGCCCCTTCATCAAAGCTCATCGGACTGTATTCATGGGCTCTATTTCTGGGCTCTCGGTTCTGTTCCACTAGCCCACTCCTTTCACCAATACCACACTGTCTCCATCGATGTAGGTTCCTGGTATTAAAGATGAGTGGTTCATAGACGTCTTGTCCACATTCGTCAGACTCATTCCTAAGTCTGCCTGCCTGCCTGTCTTCTTCGGTGCTCATGTAAATGGGAGGTTCTCAACTTCACATTCTAGTCACTCCTTGCTGGCATACAGGAGCGTGCGGGACTTGGTCCTGCTACCCTTGCGTCCTACAGCCGTGCTACGATGGCTGGGAGTTCTAAGAGTCCTTCCGCTGATTCTCCGGAATTTTCTGGGTAGACAATCATGTCATCTACCAACAGTGTTCTTTCCTCCCTCCCACTGTACACATTTCCTTTCCTTGTCTTATTGCATCAGCCAAGACTTCTAGCATGAAGTCAAACTGGACATCCTTGACCTGTTCCCAATCTTGGTGAGAAAACAACTGGCTTCTTACCTGAAAGAAAGCTAGAAATATCTGACTACAGGTCAGCTCTCTAGCACAATGAGAAGAAAAACCTGCCCATTTTTAAGTGGCTTCGGTCACCAAAGAGCTCAAGTGAGCGCAGCACTATAACTGTGTCTGAGGAGGCCCCATCCTCTCGCTGAGGACTGTTCTTGGACCCCAGAAGCCTCAGCCCCTTCAGCCACACGGCCGTCCCACTGCACTCCAGAGAGCGCCTTAAGGCGGCCAAGGTCGTAACTTCACGAGAAACCCAGTGGGAGCCATCTCAAGCCCAGCCGGCCCCCCACATGAACCATCTAGACAAAGACACCTGCAAGGAAAATCCACTCTGCTACAGAAAAACAGAGGTCTCCTCCTTCAAACACCCCAATGTGTGGCAAAACAGGCCTCTTTGGGGTATGTAGGAGTAACACCTTCCCGAGAAAAACCAATCCAGGGACGTCTTCCCAGATGTTCAATGACCGGTACTCCTGAATTTCAGATGGAGAAACATCACAAAATGCCCTCTAAACTCACAGAAATACCACATGGAAAGGCAGGACTGGCCACAGAAGGTGTCAGACGACAGTCTGCACCCCTTCCTCCAAACGTCCCCCCGACCACAAAGAGTTCTGAGCACCAAGGTCCTGTGGGGACCCTCCATGTCCTCCTCCTTCCAACTACAGATCTGTATGAGGCCAGATTTTTTTCATATATTCCAGCTGGAATAGTCCAGCACAACAGACTAAGTGCACAAGCAGATACAAGAATCCAGCAATCTTCTGTTTAACAGACATTAAAAAGATGTGCAAAAATGTAAAACAATGTTGTTCTTCTCACTACAACTTACTGTTTCAGAAAATACATTTTTTGTTAAGAGATGATAAATTTCTTTTAATGAAATGATAAGCATATTGTCAATAATTTTCATAAAACTGTTTCCAAAAACAGTGACTGTTGAAAAACAGAATCCCTACAAACGAAAGCTCCTTGCTTTCAAGAATTTTTTAGCATAAAGGAATCTTGAGACGACAAAGCGAGAGCATGCTGGAGTGGGGGCTAGGACCTCTGAAATGTGTGGGTGGGCAGGAGTCCGGCCTCAGCCAGACAACGTCTGGACTCTCACCCCCCAATGCACAATCACAGTGTGCGCATGCTTATGGTCAACACAAGGGAACAGTGTGCTAATTCCGACAAAATGTGTAGTTAGCAAAGAGTCCTAACTAGGAACCTCTGGAGGGATATCCCAAGAATCTGCATCTTCAGGGTATTTCCCTGCACATAATTCTTAAGCAGCCAAGTGGGAATCTGTGCAGTTCTGGCATTTGGGAAGCATGGACAAGATCGGGACCGCCTTCCCGGTTCTCTCATGGACTCGCTGTTGTCTTCTCTTCCCGGGCAGGAGGAAAGCTCCTCCCTCGCAGGGCTTACTCCTCACTTCATCCAGAAGGTCTGTGGCACGAGCCACAGCAATTAGGTGGCAACAGGTGTCCGTGCCTGACAATGGACTGACCGTCACTGGCCACGCATGACAAAATCACTGCTGTTCTTCCTCCTGAGTCTGCTAAACTACTTCTTTGCCTCAGTACCAGACAAGGGTCAGGAAGAAGGGTCTCGTGACCCTGAGGAGCGATCCACAGTTAACCCAGAGTGAAAGATCAGTACCCGACAAGAGGCAAACTGAAGAGCACACACAGGCTCCGCACCCAGATGCACCTGAGCTCACAGCCAAACTCCGACCTGGAGGACGCACGTGACGGTGAGACTGACCCAAGGCGGGGACTGGGTCTAGTGTCCGGGGCGCCGGCGGTGGAGGGAGTGAAGACGATGGCGTATGTGAAGTCTCTAGTGCCCTCACGGTGCGTCATCGGTGTATGCTTCTCTGCTCCCCCCGTCTTACCCAGCTCCTAGCAGGACCTGGAGAGACCGCTCCGAGGCACAAGCAGATGTGCGTGCTGAACGATGCCTTCCACGGGCCGCTGTCCCCGAACAAGCCGGCCTGAGCTAAGCGTGCGCAGCAGACACCGAGGCCCCCCGGGCCATGTCCTCCACCGTCTCAGCTCTGTGCCATCTCTCTAGGCCTCCTCTGCGCTAGGCTACGAGGCGGAGCAGGTTTCCACGCGTTGCCAAACAAAGCACAAAAGTGCACTGACCCCTTTCGACACCAGAGAACTGCTCTCCTGTGCTCATACCCGAGAATTGAATGGTGTGTTCCTGGGCTTGCCCTTTAATGAGCCAGCAGCAGGCGGGCTCCACGGTTCATGAGCTCGCACAGAGTCATCGGGAGCCCCGACTCTTCCGCCCAGACGAGGCCCTGGGAGCCCCCTTCAGCCCCACCAGATGGCGAGTCAAGGAGGCCTGACCACCTGCTCTGGCTCTTGCTGCGGGCTGGCGGGCGGGGTGGTAGCTCCGTCTACTGAATCCCTTCCAAAGATTCTCTCACTATCTGCTTTTCACCAACAATAAACAACATTCCGGTATCACTGGCTTCCAGCTTTGTCCCAATGTGTGGGGACATCTGTGTTCTAATGCCACCTTGGAGGGGTGGGGGGCAATAAAGAAGATGTGTCTGCTTTTAAAGGGTGGAGATCACCTAACTGGCCCTGCAAATGGTCATTTCTTTGCATTTCTTATTGGGAGTGCAGAGACTGGGCGGCCCTGTTCTCCAGCAGAAACACCACGTGGCAGAATAAGGGCTGACAGAACGCTGTGTGCCTCCTTCTCCTTCCCTTCCTGCAGCTTGTAAAGCATCTCTTGCCTCACCGCCCCCCCCCCCCCCCAGAAACCAGAGAGCCAGCACTTCACCCACGCCACCCCTCCCCAGCTGAGGGAGGGACCCGGAAACACCTACAAACCTCAGCCAGGAGAAGACCAGCCTTCCTGGGGGCCCAGGGGCGCTCCAAGTGCCCTTGCAGGCCCTGACACACAAGGCTAACTCCCGGCCCTGAACCTGGAAACAGGAGCATGCTCCGGGACCGTTCTCCGGGGCTAGGGTTTCCAAACCGCACCCCAGCGGCCTGGCGCATCCACTGAGGGAACGCAAGCAGGCCTGGAGCGGGGGCGGCGTGCGGTCCCAGTGCAGCCACAGCCCTGGCAGCCACCACTGGTGCTGAGACGGGCACGTGCGTCCTCGTCTGGGGCCGCCCCGTTGACGAGGTGAGGGCCGGGACTGGACCAGGCCTGTGCCCCGTCTGCTCTGGCCACGCGCCACACTGCCCCCAAAGCAGCTCCGAGGGACCAACGCCACCTAAGAGTTTTTTGGGGGCAGGAGAGAAACACGTCACAGCCTCTGGTTTAAAAAGCCCCCGCCATAGAGCTGAAAGGACACGGGCAGTTGAACCAGGCTTCTGGAAGGAGGAAAGGGCTGGGACAGGCTGTCGCCCCAGAGGGAAGCTCCCCACAGACACTTTTCCCAAGTCGTCCTGCCGGCCGTCTCTGCGCAGGCCGGCCACCCGGCTCGCGGCACGCCCAGCGGACGGGAGACGGATGGGGTCCCCGCGGGTGCACGCGTGTCCCAGGCCCCTGCGGCTGTGACCAAGCAGCCATGGAGAGAAGCGCTGCAGCAGGCAGAGGTTAAAATAGACTTACTGACAAAAGGGAGGAAAAACTACACTGAGAGGCGAGGGCCTGGGACATAAACGACCAAGTCGCATTTCCCACTTCTGAAGATAAAGTCAAATCCCAGGCGAGGAAGCCACTGCGGGCCGGCCCACTGGGCCTCACCGACGACGTCCATGTCCCCTCGCTCTGTCTCCACCCCCCCATCCCAACATCGCGGAGTCCTGGGGCTGAGTCAGAGCTGCGAGGACCACAGTGGGCCTCAAAGACACCACAGGAAAGCCGAAACCAAGCCTCCGCCACAGATGGGGCAGAGCCAGCGTAAGGCCAGAGACCACAAACCCCGCTCGGGACAGCCATGGCGGCCGCCCACTGAACACCGGCGCAGGGTCAACAATCCCCACCATTTCCAATTCTCCAATGAACTTGCAAAGCAGGGAGCATCAACCTGACTGTCCAGACAGAGAATCTGATGGAGAACCTGATGGAATGGAAGTACCTAGAATCTTGGGTTCAGTGTTCAGTAAGAGGCCCCAGAGCCTGGCCCCAGGTGAGACAGGTTCCCCTGTCACCAAGGCACCATTCCAGCACGAGGACAGACAGCGAGTGCCTCAGCCCCATCTCCCCACATGCACAGTCAGACCCCTGTAGACTAGGAGAGGACTGCGGGTGAGGGTCATGCTGCTCGGTGCCCTGCCAGCACCCTACACGGTGGCTGTGAGCCTGAGCGGGGGTCGTGGGGAGTGCACACCAGGAGCTGGCTCCACCGCTGGGCAGCATGACTTGTAACGACCCCTGGTGTGAGCTCAGGGCTGTCACCCAACACCCTCAGCGAGTGGGGCCACTGTAGGGATGTGTGAGGTGCTGGCTTGGGGTTGGGCAAAGACCTGCTGGTAACCCACCAGCCCACAGGTCAGCCCTTCCACCCCAAGGTCACAGGTCTGTAGACATGGCTGGCCAACAAAGGTGTGCACCGGGGTCCCCTGTGCCCTCAGCCAATGCAGCCCTTGGCCTTGGCCACAGGGTATGTGGCCCTGGGAGTCTACCCCGGCCCCATCTCTGTGCGTGCCCTGAGCACATGGAAGCCAACAGAAAAGTGCGAGGAAAGACCGTCATTCAAATACTGCCGGAGGCTGGTGGGACGAAGGACACACCCTGCGAGCCCCCACCAGCCACAGGGAGAAACCGGACGAGGCCCCTTCAGCCAGAGACCCCAGCCCAAGCGAGTTCCAGTATGGGACAGGGTGAGGGTCTCGGCAGGGGGAGATCCAACACCGGTACCTTCTGTCGCTGTGTCCACGAGTCCTGGTTATGAGGGGACGGCCACCCGGACAGAAGCGGCCGGCGCTCACCGCACTCCCCGTGACGGGAGGGTGGCCGCCGTCCTCAGCAGCCCAGCCTCAATGAAGCAGAGCCGTGCAGGCGACCCTGTGTCCCAGGTTCATGCTCAGCAATACTTAGAGACGAAACGACACACGGTAAGACCTCATTCCTGGCTTTGCTGAGTTTCTGCCCCGTGCGTCTGACTACATCAATGCTTGTGAAGTTCATCATTGTGCGTTCTAGGCCTGTGTGCTACTTACCAAGGCCTCTCTGAGATGAAAAAAAAAAAGTCATGTTAAAACAATCAAGAGTCCAACGAGCAGGAAGCTCTGCGTTCCAGGCTGGTTCCATTAGTAACCCAGGTCGGAGCTGAACAAAGCCTCCCTGCTCCGGTTCAGTCTCCCTGGCTGCTCCAAGGACCTTCCCGATTGCGGCTCTATTACTTGGACTCCAAAGAGCCCTCGTTTGGCTCCTCCACGACACACGGAACTACAGGGGAGGCCACCGCGGCCACATTTCTGTGGGTTCTGAAGCCCTCAACGGGCCCGAAGCACCCTGCTCCTCTCCAGGAGCCAAGCTTGGCTTCCACGCAATACCCCAAAGCCGAGGGCATCCCGGGCGCCCCACTGCTTACCGGCGCTCGGGGTCTCCACTCGGCTCCCCCCGACCCAACCGTCCGGAAGCTTGGCCCAAACACAAAGAAATGAAAATACCCGCAGGTCTTCGACCAGCCCCAGGCCAGCACCTCACGTATCCCTGCAATAACGGCTCCCCGCAGAGGGGACGACGGGGAGAGTGGCCGGCTCTGGCCCCGTCCCAGGCTGGCAGCCGTGCGCGGGGCACGCCGCTGCTGTCTCCCCCAGGCCCGGGCCCTGGTCCTGCGTCCACAGCTGACGCAGCGCCTCCTTGACGGGACACCTCCCCCACGCGCAGTGAGGGGGCACCTGGTCCAGGGAGTGAGGCTGCCAGGTCCACAGGGAAGGGTCAGCCCCTTCCGGAACCCAGACCCTTGTCTACCTGATGTTCTGCCTCCACTGGGACATGAGTGACCTCGTCCCGGCTCCCAGAGGAAGGCAAGGTCCCAGCTGGGAGAGACCCGGGGGGAGAGGGCAGGTGCCTGTCCCCCCCCCCCCACACCCCCCGGGGGGACGACACCTGAGCCTGGCTGCAGACTGGGGAACAGGCCAGGGCCCCACCCCGCCCAGTCTCCGCCCACCTGAACCTGGGACACTCTCGCTTCCAGGGTAATTTTCCTACAGCGACGGCTACAGAACTAACCGCCCAGAAACGGATTTCATTTGGGGGATGAAAATTCCTTCCAGCGCTTGAATAAAAGGAGGAGTTTCACATTTTATCCACTTCCACATCCCTGAACAATACAAACTTATTTAAAAGACCATGAATATGCAAATTCCATTTTAAATATGGAAATGCAAAACACATAAGAAAACAGTCTGGGCATGATGTATTAAAGGCATCTCCTCTTGCTGACAAGAGACGAGGCGAGCGGGCTGCCACAGCAGAGATCACGGGACGGCTCAGCCCAGAGGAGCAGCAGAGCCCTGTCCTGCGCCCATGCCCTGCCCACCTCACCCCACGGTCTGCCCACACCACACCGTGCCCACGCTCTGCCCACACTCTGCCCTACACCCACGCCCTGCCCACCCCACACTGTGCCCACGCTCTGCGCACACCCTGCCCTACCCCCCCCCCTCCCCACGCCCTGCCCACCCCACACCGTGCCCATGCCCTGCCCTGCGCCTACGCCCTGCCCACCCCACACCTGCACGCGCATGGCCCGTGAGAACTACTGTTCTCTTATGACAAAGCACGGGCCAGCCGTCCAGCTTGTCAGAAGTCTTAGTCTTTAAACGGCACGGTCCACGGCCCAGGAGCTTGACTCGCCCGCCCAAGGCCGCTCTCCTAGACCTGCCCCTTTGCCTCCAGCCACCCTGTGCCAGGCTGGCACCGCCAGGAAACCCAGCGATATCTGCCAACGAGCCCAGACTTCCCTCGGGACCCCAGATGGACTGGGCTCTCTCCTAGGGGAGAGGGGGCTTGGTCTCAGGGACAGAAGCCAGACGGCTACAGTCCAGATGATGAGGGCGACTCCCACACATCCCGGGCCGAGCTGGAGAGGCGTCAGTGGAAGGCCTGTGCCCACCCACGAGGTCTCGAGGTGCCCACCCCATGGGTCTCACCAACACCGGTCAGGAGACGACCAGAAAACCCAGGAACTGCTGCTCAAGAAGAGGCGAGCAGAAGCCGGCACCCAGCTCACCTCCAGCGCTGAGCCCTCGCACTCTCCCCCTCCTTGCCTCCCCCTCTCTAAATGGCCACAGAATTTATAGGCTTGGGAGCAATGCTCCCGCTGGGGAGGCCACAGAGGAGGCTCGGAGGACTGAGCGGGAGGAAGGCTGCGAGTGCTGCGGGCACCACCTCACGTCCGAACACGGGCACTGCAGGCAGGTGCCAGCACCCTTCGGGCCCAGATGGCGGGAAGGCCCGGGGTCCCTCCACTCAGCCGCGACGGTCACAGGGGCTCCCGGGTTCTCTCTTTGCTGCTAGAAGAGCCAAGCAAGAAGGGAGGGGATCTGAGAGGCAAAGTGAGGGGCAGCCAAGCAGTTGGCCGGGAGCCACCAGGCTGACCCTGCGCAGCAGGAGGGCATCAGTCCCACGCGGACACCCCACTCCACCCCAGCTGCCTCGAGGGCCCAGTCCTGATGTCCCCTGCCGAGACAGAGCACTGGGTCGCGGCCACGGCTCCACCCACATGGCACAGCTGAGGGAAGAAGACAGGCCCGTGTTAGCATGCACGTGCCAGACACGAGACCGTCCTGAGCGGACAGCCGGCCGGGTGCCATGCTCGGCGCCTGCACGAGCCCCGCCGCTCCAGGAAGTAGCCACTGTCATGACCCCACTTGGGATATAAAGAAAATGAAGCCTGTGCAGAAAGCCTTGACCCACGTGGGCCGAGACTCAGGCCCTACCTCCACAGTCGTCAATCTGGCTTGGGCAGCAAGGCTCCCCGACCCCAGCGGACACACGTCCAGCTAGGGCCAGCCCGCGGGTGACTCGGGGGGTGGTCGGGGGCAGGAGCGGGACACAAAAACCACGGCAGGGTCCCCAGAGCCAGAAGCCCCTCAGCTGCACACGCAGGACTCAGCGCCTGACTACAGTGTATGGGCCAGGGCCTGGAGGAGACCCCAGCCGAGGTCTTCCCGGGACAGAAGGGAGGGGCCCGCGCAGCAGGCCAGGCAGGCAGCCACCCTCGGCCCTCACGTATGCTGTTCTCGGGTAATTGTTTTCGTTGTTTTTCACAGTTCTGGCCAGATCTGACTGAAAAACTACTCGCCCCTAGAAACGATCCCGATCCACCTCGTGGCCAGAAAGCAACTATGTCTCTCTCCAAACATCACCTTTTTCCTTCTCAGAGCCTCTGCGTCAGCACGAGAACAGGTGCGCGTGGACAGGGGCGCACAGATGCGCACACACGCCCCGGCCCCGCCCCCACATCATGTTCTCCTGCTCGAGGCCGGCACCCCTGGAGGCTCAGGTAGCCTGGGGTAAAGCACGTGATGCTTCTCAGAGCCGTGATCTCGGTGATGACACCCACCTGCAAAGAAGACCCACCATGGGTCTGAGCCGCCCTGCGGACACCAGCCACATACCTGGAGCAGAAAGAGCCTTCCCAGCTGCCACGAAACGGACTATAAAACCCACCACTCGGTACAGAGCAAAGCAGTGGCGTGTACTCTCCCACAGACAGTGCATGAGCGGTTGTAAGCTGTTCACCTGCCGCAGTGCGAGGCAGAGCAGACCACACTGAGGACTGGCAACACCACCGCCAAGATGGGGTGCCGGCAGCCAGGGGACCAACGCCAGGCCAGTTGTGGGCAGGCCAGGGGCCGACTCATCCACCTCCATGGCTGCGGCATCTGGCCAATAGGTCATGGATTTGGAGAGGGGGTCAATGAAGGAATGGCAAAAAGTGGAGGCCCCAGTCCGTGCTCCTGGGTCACCAGTGAGTGATGCCCCATCTGCCCCCTATTCCTGGCAAGAACGAGGACAGGGGCACTGCCGGGGGACGTCCCGCTGACCCCCAGGCCTCGCCAGGCAGGGATGAGGACATGAGAACCCACAGAGACACCGCAGCTCAGGGACTTGACGGCGTATCCTAGGGGGAGAAGAAAAGACACTTATTCTTCACTCAACAAACGTGTGCTGGGCACGGGTCCTGTGCTCACAGCCCCTGCGCCCGCATACAGTTTACACTCTGACGGAGAAATGCACCATGAACACATCAAGCAGTCCCTCGACGCATCAGATCAGGGCCCGGAAGAGCACAGCAACAAGACCCGGAGGCAGGGGAGGGGTGGCAGCCGGGGGGACGGCCTCTCCCACAGGAGGAGATGCCGTCAGGAAGAGCAGAAGCAGCAGCCCTCCGTCAGGGAGCACAGCTAGAATGTTCCAGAACAGAGAGGAGCCAGGTGGCCTCCTGACACAGGTGAGAAGCATGAGGAAGGGGAGGCCCAGGGCACAGGGAGGGGTGACATGATGGTGACCAGGACGGGTGAGCGAGGCAAGGCCCCAAGGGCAGCAACAGAGCACGGCCCTTCTGGTGAGTGACACAGAATGCCCCAGAAGGTCCCGTACCCCCGCAGGCGCCCAAGAGACGGTCTGACGCCCATCTCAAGAGGCCCCTCCGCCGACAGACGCCGTGGGGCAGGGAGCGCTGCTGGGGACATCCTCACGGCAAGGCAGCGGGGACATGGCTAGCGCCCGCAGGATCACCACTTGCATTCTGGGTGCACTCTGCAGGCAGAGCCGAAATAACCACCTGCCGTGAGGGCCACGGACAGGTGAACGTGTGAGGCCTGCGCACTCCAGGTCATTCTGGCCAGAACCACAGCGGTGGCCCCAACCACCAGACACGGTCCCCGTGCCAGGACAAGTTAAACTGTTACAGAACCTGGACTGGATCTCCCGACGGAAGAACCAAGCGGCACCCGGAGATCCTGGAGGACAGGAGGTTTATTTAACGCCAGCGGGCTCAGAGGAGCGTGGTCTCCGAAGGTCTGAGCCCCGAGCACAAAGGGCGCAATGTATACACTTCTACTTCCACACACTTGGCACTTTTGGCGCATGCGTGGAGCGGGGGGGGGGGGGGGGGGGGGGGG
>NC_058407.1:174910844-174913183 GCF_002201575.2 Neomonachus schauinslandi | reverse complement strand
GGGGGGGGAAGGACCCGGATTGGTGCGCGCGGGAAGCGGAGCAGGGAGAACAACCCGGAAGAGCCCCGGGGCAAGGCCTGGGACTCTCACGCTGGCTCAGTGGGCCATCTCAGGACACAGATCTTCCTTATCAAAACCAGCAAGCGCATGATTCAGACACACTAACGCGACACACAATCGAACGGGAAGCCTCCCCGAGGTGGGAGTCAGCCGAAGCCACAGAGAAATTCAAATTCAGCCAAGGCCTGAGCACAGTGCCAGGGCCAGCAGGGACAGCGGTGGGGACAGCACGTCCCGCTGCTGAAGGAGGCCCGTGCGGCAGACGGCGGAAACGGGGGGAGGGGTGGGGGGTCGGCGGGGGCCAGACACCAAGGGAGGGCTATATGGATGGCAGAGGCAGCGAGAGTGGGAAATGCTGCCGTGAATGCTCGTCCACTGAAGGAAACGGTGGCAGTGGTGGGAGAGCCGGGGAGTCATGAACACAGGGGACGTAAGGAGCTCCGCGGAACGCGGGAGGGGAGCACACGCTGCCAGTCATGGCAGCCGGCAGCGGGGCCCCCGCCCTGGGCCGCGCACGCAGACCTGAGGCACGGCAGCCGGACACCGTGCGGCGCCCAGGCTGACTCCTAGCCCGTGGAACCCTCGCCGACCAGGGGCAGCCCCTGCTGGAACAAAGCACGGTCGTGGATGCACCGGGTCTGGAGCTCAGGTTGCTCCCAGGGAAGCTGGGGGAGGGACCGGGGCGTGGGGGCCACGGGAGAAGGGCGGCCAGCATCAGAAGGGGCTGGGGGCTTCGCACAGAATGGCGTCCTTCCGACGGCAGCCAGGCCACCCGAGGCGTCCCCTTGACCCCCTCCCCCACACAGGTGGAAACGCGAGTAAAAGCAGGGGCACGGCCCAGTAACAGGGGAGCCAGACCACACCCTGAAGGCTGACGGGGCTGGCCGTGGCCAGAGCCAGAGCGACCATGCACAGCACAGCCCACACGGGAGAGTGACAGTGCACCCAGCAGAGGAAGGGCCCTGAGGAACGCAGCACCCAGAAGCCCCCGAGTCTTGTGTGCCAGGACCGTCACCGTCGCCACAGGACGACAGGGTTGCCGGTGACGCCGGGCGCACACGGTAATACCACCGGCCACGTACTGACTGCTGCCTCATCAGCGAGGACCCGAAATAGGGACTTAGGTATATTATCTCAGCTAACGCGCGTACCGACCCCACGAGGAGCCAGGCCGTCTACTGCACCTACTACGGTCTCCCTGTTACAGACGACAGGGACCCTCAAGAACCGGTCCCAGAGCTGAACCTTGGACACTGGACTAAGGCCACACAGCCCCATACGGAAGCCACTAACCAACCTTAATGTTACATGACACATGAGGCTCTTCATCCACACTGGCCACAGTTCAAGGGCTCAATGGCTACACATGGCCAGTGCCTACGGGACACTCAACAGCACAGACGGAGGACAGCATCACAGGAAATCCTGCCAGATGGCTGGCCTAAGCCAGAGAGACCCGTCCACACCAGACAGACGGCCCGTCCACACCAGACAGACGGCACAGTCTACGCCAGACAGACGGCCCGTCCACACCAGACAGACGGCACAGTCTACGCCAGACAGACGGCCCGTCCACACCAGACAGACGGCGCGGTCTACCTGGCACAGACGGTGTACCCAAGCCAGAGAGAGGGCCCGCCTACCCCACGTGGTGCGGTCTACACCAGACAGACGGCCCGTCCACACCAGACAGACGGCGCGGTCTACGCCAGACAGACGGCCCGTCCACACCAGACAGCGCGGTCTATGCCACACAGACGGCCCGTCCACACCAGACAGATGGCGCGGTCTACGCCAGACAGACGGCCCGTCCACACCAGACAGACGGCCTGTCTACACCAGACAGATGGCCCATCCACACCAGACAGATGGCGTGGTCTATGCCAGACAGACGGCCCGTCTACACCAGAGAGACGGCCCGTCCACACCCGACAGACAGCGCAGTCTACCTGGCACAGACGGTGTACCCAAGCCAGACAGAGGACCCGCCTACCCCACGTGGTGCGGTCTACACCAGACAGACGGCCCGTCCACACCAGACAGACGGCGCGTTCTACGCCAGACAGACGGCGCGTTCTACGCCAGACAGACGGCCCGTCTACACCAGAGAGACGGCCCGTCCACACCAGACAGACGGCGCGGTCTACGCCAGAGAGACGGCCCGTCCACACCAGACAGACGGCGCGTTCTACTCCAGACAGACGGCCCGTCTACGCCAGAGAGACGGCCCGTCCACACCAGACAGACGGCGCGGTCTATGCCAGACAGACGGCCCGTCC
>NC_058407.1:174878267-174910834 GCF_002201575.2 Neomonachus schauinslandi | reverse complement strand
TACGCCAGACAGACGGCCCGTCCACACCAGACAGACGGCGCGGTCTATGCCAGACAGACGGCCCATCTACCCTAGACTGATGGTTTCTGCCCCAGACAGCATGGTCTACAGCAGAAGGCTCTGACCTCTGCACAGAAGTAAGCAACCGAGCAAGATGGCCACAAGCACTAACTCCCTCACAGATTTCCAAGGGCCCCAGGAGACAGTCAGCACAAGAACAAATGTCACTGTGACTGATTCACAGGCTCCAGAAAGGTCGGAGCTTCCCCAGATCTCATTACTCCCTCCAATAAAGGGGGTAAGGTGCAGGGACAAAGCTCCAAGTGTGAGCCCCTGACACTGCACCTCACCCACTGGGCAACCCCCATCGCCACAGAGACAACAACATGGGCCTCGCTGCCCCCACGGCCAGAACAGCATGCTCACAGCACGACTCTGGGCCTCACGCCGCGTGAGCAGTTGTGACCAGCAGAAGCTGATGGAGCCCGGCCCGGCCTGAGGAAGGGGCGCTGGTCTGTGGAGTCCCCGAGCTCACAGCCATGTGCCTGTATCTCTGGAACAGAAGTCCCACCACGGACTGCCACCGAGGAATGCATGAAGACAAGCCCTCAGACACAGGCTGGCTCAACACCTCCCGCCAAAGCCCACTTACACGGAGCAGCACCGGGAGCTGGCCAGACCAGCAGGGCCCCAGTCCGCGTCGCTGAAAAGCCCCGGGACCCGCTCCTGCAGAGACAGTGATGGTTAAGGCCAGCGTGAGACCTGAGAGCGGGACACAGCTGTGGGTGATCAGCCAGGTGAGCACGGAGCCCCCGGGGGCCCACGGAACTGGAGCCCGGCACAGGGTGGCGGAGCACAGATGGACGAGGCGAAGCCAGGCCCGCCTCGTGAGAGGAAGGGCGCCAGCCAGCCCAGCAGGTGGCACCTGGAGCCCAGCTGGCGGCCCTGTGCCTGGACCGGCACAGACGCCCGCCCCACAGGGCTCACCCGGTCAGCAGTCCGTCACTGTGCCTCTTCAGTCGGTGCTTCGTTCATCCCTTCAGCCAACACACACGCGCTGAGCAGCACCTCACCCGCGTCCTCCACCGTCCCTGGCCCTTGGGCGCGAGAGCAGGCACACGCCAGGGCCACCTCGCTGACCAGGACGTATCAGAGCAGAAGCCCCAAGCAGAGCGACCAGGCCTCGCAGGACAGATGCTGGAGTTCTGAGTGGGAGCGCCAACAGGAGTCGAGCTGGCTCCAGGCCATGCGGGACCTCGGCCCTGCTCGGGTGCCCACAGGCCCGGGACAGAGTCCGCAGGAGACGCTGTGAGTGCCTACGTCTCTGACTGTCCACAACCTCTCCGACCTCTCTCTGGCCTCACGGGCGCCTCAACACGCAATGTCCAAAGCAATTTCCCGGTCGCCCTCCATCGACACACAGAGAAGGTCGTGCCGTTCCTCGTGCTCTCACGGTTATCCCCTCCCCAACCCCCCGGCTTATTCTCCCACCTGACGTCACTGTCCTGCACACCAACCCCAAGTCCAGCCCCTTCGGGCCTTCTCTGGCCACACACAGGAGATGCTCACACCACCATGCCCTCAACTACCCCAGAGGCTGCTCCTGCCCTGTTCCCTCACCAGGCACGGGTATCCGATGCTGACAGAGCCTCCTTCCTTAGCGCTCAATGGTCCCGGGAGAGTTATCACCATCCCCGTCCTGACAGGTGAGGCAGAGGCTGATTCTTCTGTCCAAGGACACACAACGACTCGGTGGCAGGCCAGCCTGAGCTAGAGCCAGAGACCCGCTGGCGCTCCAAGCGCAGCGTAAACTCCACCCCGAGTCCTCGGTCATCATGAATCTTCTGTGGCCGTCACTGGCCTTGCTGGCCTCGGGACGGCTTGAGAGCACCATAACTCACACAGGCACAGGGTGACAGAGGTGACAAGGCCTACTCATACTCCAGATGGTTTGCGAGGACGGCCTAAATGCTGTGGACAAACAGCAGGAAAAGAGCCACATGAAGAATTATGACCTGTACACTGATCTTAACTCCCCCTCGGGGATGACAGAGAACCCATCAACCTGCCGGCTGCCGGGAAGACGCACGACCAAGGGCACCACCTCTCGGAGACGGGGACGGGCGGCGTGGGCAAGGACTGCCCTCCCACCATTCAGCCGAGCCCCCTTCACCAAGCAGCGGCCTTTTCCAAGGGCTGCCGGGGGCCCCAGGCGTCCCCAGTCATGGCCCGGGACGCTCGCCGCGGTGGCAGCAGCAAGGGAAGACCCGCGGGCAGTCCACGGCCAAACTGGGACCTCAGGAGTGTCAGGGCTCGCGAGCCCCGACCCCCGAGACCAAGGGCTCTTGTGAGGCAGCTCTCACCCAGAGGAGGCAAATGCGAGCTTCAGCCTGCAGTGACGGGGCAGCCCGGAGCCCCGGGGACTCATCCGCCCGAAGCCGCAGGCCCACCAGCAGCAGCGTGCAGAGCGGGGGATGCAGGGCTGGTTCTCGAGGGCCAGGGGCAGACAAAGATGCGAAGAGCTCCCCCGGACCTGCTTTTCTCTCCTTTCACCTATACGGCGGGTTCTCCCTTAAGTCCTCACCAAGGACGGCGGGCCGGCCCTGCGCCGCACGGAGGGCCCACGAGCCATGTCTCCACCGCAGCAGAGAAATGAGTGAGAAGCGGCCCCTCTGCAGCCACGTCAAGCACTTGGCAGGGGCGCAGGCTCCACGCTCAGGTAAGCCATGCGGCGACGCCACAGCTGTCTCCCGGGGGCTCAGGCATCTCTGCCGCGCAGAGGACAAGGCCACACCTGCCGCGGACTTTCGGGGGAGACGCTGTGTGCACAGCACTGAGCACGGAGACGCTCCGGCCGCCACCATGCGTACGGGAGGGGAACCCGCACCCCAGAGCCTGGCTCCGCTCTGTCACCCACTGTCCAGGGTGAGGCCTCGTTTCCAGCAAAGCACGGCAACCCCAGATGGCACGGCCCCACAAAGTGCTGCCCCTCATCTCCCACTTCTCGTTCAAGACGCCCTCAGAGCACGTCGCAGTCTGACAGACGTCAGCCTGGCCAGGGTCCGGGCCTCGAAGGAGTGCAGCCTCCCGTCCACGGCCTGGCTGCAGAAGCCGGCTGCAAGCAGTGAGCAGGACGTGGACGGGGTGCTGGGCCCTTGGGGAGGTCCTCCGGCGAGGACCAAGGCGGGGCACGGCAGCATCGGGCGAGCTCTATGCGGAGCACGGGGACAGAGGACGCACCCAGATGCTCCACAGTCACCACTTCCCCAGCACACAGCCGGGGGGCGGAAGCGCATCAGCCCCCAGGCTCCAAGAACGAACTCTGAATCCGCGGCTGCAGTGACAAAAGGCAAAGGTCCCTGTGCTGTAATCAAGCTCCTGTCAGCAGCAGCTGAGGGGGCCCTGGAGTGTCTGGGCACGACCGTGAAAGGGACGAGGCAGGCAGCCTGGCCTGCGGGCTCCCAACACCCCCGTGAGGGAAAGGACGCCCCACGGCCGCCCCGCGCTGCCGAACAGACCAGCGCCCGCCTCCTGGCCCCACAGCACAGAGGGTTCTCGGAAAGACAGCTCCCGCCACCAGCGTCTCCGGGGCGCTACCGGCCACGGGGCACAGACCACATCTCGCTGCGCCCTCAGAACGAGCCTCATGACAGACACGAGCCCCACTCTGACAGGAGGAAATCAGAGCTCAGAACTCGGGTAATCGTGCACAAAGCTAGCACGGACGTTCATCCCTACCCTCCGCAAGAAGAACACGCCCCCGCCCCCCCTGCTACCTGGAAGGCTCTGGAAGGTTCCCGCCTGAAGCCCCAGCCACCACTCGCCTTGCAGCCTCCAGAAGTCTGTGGGCACAAACATCGAGGAAGGTACAAATCCCAGGCAGGCGGATGGCGTTGCAGAACCAGGGGCACCTGCAGCGAGGCGTGGGGACGCTCAGCTCCGCTCCAGGGGGCGGCCGGCCGGCAGCTCAAGTCTGCTCTCCCCTCACCTTCCCAGGCGAGGCGCAGCACAGATCCTTCCCTGAATGAGCTGGAGTGCCTGAGCGGAGGGCACCACGGAAGGACCCGGCAAGGGACAGACCAGAAGAAATGCCTGGAGACCAAACCCACAGGGCCTACTCTCCCGCCTGGGGCCACGGCTTCGGGGCACTGGGTCCCCTGCTCTGTGTGAGCGGGAGCGCCCTCCCCGTGCCAGGGCCTGCCGGACCCCTCGTGCTCGCCCTCTAGCCAGCTGCCTCTTCCCAGCTGCCCTCAATTCCTGCTCACTGCCTGTGAAGATGTGCAGGAATGAAGGCGGCTCCTGGCCCTCCACGCAGAAGGCCACAGCTAACGGCCACGTCACTTCCTGCCCACCGGGACCCGCAGATGCCCGACAGCCGGCCAGCGTGAAGGACGCCGGACACACAAGCCCTCTCCGTGCTGGTCAGGAAGGGCCTCGCGTCACAGGGTCCCTGCCAGCCATCTGTCCCACGTGAGCGTGGCGGGAGCTGCCTGGCCTCCCTTCTCGCCTGAGCCCTCCGGCCCTGTGAGCCCAAGCTCTCCTCTGCAGGACGGGGTGACGCCTCCGGCCCCTCCCCCGGGGCCAGGCCAAGCTGCCGAAAGGCCAGTCGCCCCGGTGGCGGCGTGTGGGCCAGCGCCCCTCACCTCCCGCACAAGAGCCACGGCACAGAGCTTGCCCTCGGGGGGGTCCCGGGGCCGCACCCTCGCTCTCGGAGGGGGCCCAAGGGTCCGGAGAGATGGGCAGGGGGCCACCGCAGGGGCCTGCTGCCGCCAGCATGGAGATGGGAGGGCCAGCCCCACGCGCAGCCGTGAGCCAGAGGGCTGCCGGGGCCCCACGGACGGAGCTGCTCTTGCCGCCGCCTCCCGCACATGGACGCCGGCCTCCCGCCCCCTCCCGGTTTGGCCTGAGAAAAACGAAGGCAAGTTTCCTTCCCTCTAACGGTTCGTTCTGCTTCAAATGCAAAGTAAAGTGAAGAAGATTGTCTGGAAAAATGTAAAAGCTTTAATTTCAAATCACTTTTAATACCCGTTTCATCTGACAGTAGCTTTGAAAGCAAAAGGCAATTTTATCGTTTGAGGTTTTTGAGCTAAGTTGACGTGATTATGTCCAACATAACCAGATGCTTCTAAAAGCCCATTTTCAAAGTGACATCAACCCCCAAAATAAGAAATCCTTTCCCCTGGCTACTAATGAATCCTTAAGACACTATGTCCGCAGAAGGCCGAGGCCGGCTGCTCACAGACCCCCTCAGCTGTCCGCCCCTCGGAGAGCCCAGCGGGAAGTGGGCCGGCCGCAGCCTCAGGACAAGCCCATCCTGCCTGGAGCTGCCCCCGGCCAACGAGGCTGGATGGGGGTCTGCCGGCAGCGGGGTCCCAGGAAAGGTTTCCTCGTTCCAAAGAGAAGACCCAAGAAAAAGGCCTCTCCTCTGGCCTGCGGATGTGTCGCCCACAGCCTGGGCAGCCGCCTACTCGGCCCCGGAGAAAGGAAGCAGACCACCCGGGAGAGCCCAGAGGCAGCCTAAAGGAGAAGCACTTGCTCTCTGTCCACTTTCCTGGCAACGGGTTCCTAAGACCCCTGGGGTTTCTGAGGTGAGAGGGGCAGTGCCTGACTCCTAACAAGCCCCTGTCAACCACAGTCCGTTTGAGCTAATGAGGGGACTGCAGGCGGGGCCAGAGCAATCAACCACCTCCAGGTCCACCCCCCCACCGTGGGGGTGGGGGCCTGGGCTCTTCCCCAGCAGCCAACAACTTAATCAAGCATGGAAACTCCCCAAAACCCCCCAGAGCAGGGCTCAGAGAGCTTCTGAGTTGGGCAACACGCATAGGTGCTGGGAGCGGGGGTGCACCCAGAGGGGACAGGGAAGCTCTCGCCCCCAGCCCTCCCCCCAGGCATCTCCTCCATCTGGCTGCTCTGATTGCAACCTTGGCCATAAACTGATGATTGCACATACAGCATTTTCCTGAATTCTGAGTCATTCTAGCAAATCTGCAAACGGGTGGGGGCACAACCAGGGCCAAAGCACAGGGAGCCTGGGGAGCCAGGACTCGCGACCGAGGTGTGGAATGGGGGCAGCTGTGGGACCAAGCGCTTCCCCTGTGGCGTCGTGTCAGGACAGAGTGAGACGACAGAGCACCGCTGGCCTCACGGGTTTGGGAGGAAAGACCTAACACCGAGGGGGCAAGAAGGCACACAGCTGCCGGCTTCCCGGTCTCCCGGCCTCCCGCCAGGGAAGGGGACTCCTTCCTCACTGTGCAGCCTGGGCGAGGTCTTCCCGATCTCTGTTCCTCTGTGGGGACCTTCCTGAGCACACGGACACGCACACGCTGCCCCCTGGGCGCCGGGTTCCACACCATCAGGGGGTCACTGGGAGCCCACGCTACAGCAAAGACAGGGTTCCCCAATCCAGGCGCACGTCCTTTTCGTGGCCCCCAAGCACCAGGAAGGCAGAGGTGGCCTGGCACGTGGCAGGGATGACAGCACCATGCCGCCTCGGCAGTCACGGTCACGGGGCAGAAAGATGGGGCACCCTGCACCCTCCAGACCGACCCCTCCCGCTCACTCAGGCCGAGGCCAAGGGACAGTGAAGCAGAGCTGCTCCTGAGCCACGCCCAGGGGACACACACGCTCTGGGCTCCTTTCCAAAGCAGACGCATCCCGCGCACACCCGGGCCGCCAGGCCTACCTGCTGGTGATGGTGTTGTTCCGGTCCTGCAAGACCACCTCTCGCTGCTGCAGGTCAACAATGAACCTGGAAAGGTCTTCCGGGGTCCTGTGGGATCAAGAACACGTGTCAGCGGCAGCCACTCCCTGGGGGGGGACCTCATTCCGCCCCCGAACGGCCGCCAAGACCACGCCAGCCGCCCATGAGTCACAGACCCGGGACAGGTTGCGTCCCGCGCGCCGAGCACGCACCGCGACCTGGGTTTGAACCGCAGCCCGCCCCTGGCTACGTGGTATCAGGTACATTATGTTTACTTGACCCAAGTTCGTTTTAGCTCTAAGAACAGGTCAACAGCTAGCCGCCGCTGTCGGCCCGCAGGGCAGGGGAGGTGAGGTGGAGGGTGCCCGTCTCCCTGGAGCCGGCAATAGGAAGAGAAGCCACAGCAGGCCCCCCACGGACGCTGCTCTGTCATGTTCACACCCCTCCACACTGCCCACCTCGGCTCGCGTCCCTGTGGCCACTGTCATCACCTCACAGAGGAGGAAACAGAGGCCCCAGGTGTCCACAGTTTCCCGATGCACCCCTGAGCAGCGCTGACCTCGTCTGACCCCTTAGAACCCGACACTGGGACGCAGCAGAACCCACACCAACAACACCGGCGACAGACTACGACACCCGGCGCGGCGGGCACGGTCCCCACACAGCGCGTGGCATGCAAGCTAAGGGGCTCCCTGGCCTGCAGGTGGCAGCCGAGCTCGAGGCCTAGGGGCCAAGCACGTGGCCGCAGCCTCCTCCATCACTGAGGGAGCCCCGGGGGTTGTGACAAAGCTACACCCTCAAGAGACGCCCCCGGTGGAGAGAGTCTGCCGCAAAGCCACAGCACTGGCTACGGTCACCACGGGGTCCGAAGGCCCTCTCCCCGGCCTCCAGCGGCACCACAGTGCCCGGCTTCCGGGAGCATCCGCCACAGGAACAGGCCCCAGGGGCTCCGCCTCCCACAGCCTTGCCTCTGGACACAGACACGTCACCGCAGCGCCCCCGAGCTCTGCGCTAGTTCACCCTGTGCTCGCGGCGCTCTTCCTCAAGAGGTCTCAGGACAACCCGCGCTCCCTGGAAGAGGGAACTTCCCGTCATGCCCCCAGGCCACTCCCCGTCCCGCCTGCCCCCCTCTGCATTCGCCACGGGGTCTCTCGGTGTCCGTCGTCACTTGAACAGGAGCTCCCAGCACCCGTGACCCGCCAGCAGTCCATCTGAAACCCCGCACGCCCCAAATGCTCACACACCTGGGCCTCTACGGTCCACACCCTTCCCGCACGTGCTTCCCGCAGGTGCTCCCCCACGTGCCCCCCGGCTCTCCCCCTCGCAGATGCCCTCACAAACACCCCTCTCGGCCACCTGAGCAACAGCCCCTCCCTGGGCCTACAGGAACCACTGGGCACAGGAGAGATTTCTCCCCGCGCTCCTCCCCAGACCAGATGACCATCTGTAAGGACCCTGTGCAAGCCTGAAATCCAGCAACAGAAGGGCTTGAGCCAGCTTTGAATGCCAGGTCCCATTCTTCCTGGAAGCTTCCTCAAGCTTCCCAACCTCGGGGAGTTAAACATATGGGCATAAAAGTAAAGAAATCTTCTCAAGCCAAGAGATATTTTTTTCCGAAACACTCTAGAGATATTCAAGTTGTTGTTTCTCTGTGTCAGTCAGAGGGGTACCCAAACGGTTACTAAGTCCGTGGGACGAGTTTAATGAAAACAAATCTACCAGACGGCCCGCACATCCACATCTGCCCCGCCCCAGACCTCGCTTCGTGGGGGAGGCAGGTGGGTGCCGCATCTTCCGGCCCAGCTCTATCTGCTCAGGCCTGAGCAGAGGGAAGGGCCCAGGGAGAGGACCCATCAGCAGGTGGCCACTGAGTCTCTAGGGGTTCTCAGCGACCGAGGCGGCAGCTCTCACTGAGGGCAGGTGACCTACAGTTCCCTCCAAGTAGAAGCCTTCCAGAAATCTGGAGGCCAATCGGCAGAGTCAGGAGCACGTGACGCCAATTCAGAAACAAGTTTCGTGCCTGGAGGTCCAAATCAGCCCCCAAAAGCTAGGAGTCAGACACATGCACAGGCAGACTCGCTTTCCGCCGGGCTCTCCAATCTCCTCTGAAGTGAAGATAATTTGAAATGAAACAATTTCATAATGAGGGAAAATTGGAACGTTTCAAATCAGGAGAAAAGCAAACTTGAAACGCACCGTGAGACACTCCATCCCACGGACGGCGGGGCCCCCGCACCCCCTGGGACCCCCACCCCGGCCAGCGCACCGGGGCCGCGCCCACACACGCACGCACACACACACTCAGGGCCGGGCCTCCGCCCCTTCAGCACAAACGCTCAGACAGAAGCCGTCAGGCGCGCAAGCGCAGTGCGACTTCTGGGCGGCCATCACGGGGCTGGCTCCACATTCGAGCGAACCGAGCAGCAAACCGACTTCCCACCCCTCCCCCAGCGAGAGCACTGGCCACGCAAACATGCTCCACTCGCCGGAGGGGCAGGACGTCCGCAGCCTAGGTCACCGGAGCCGTGCTGCCCCTCCCGGAGCAGCCGGGAGGGCGGGCGTCCCCCGCACAAACCACAGCACACAGCCCACGGATCTGGCTGACACGCCTCGGCAGGCCCTCCAGCGGGCTGGTCCTTGGCCACGGTCCCAGCCCCCGAATCCCAGGTGCCACCATTCAGATGAGCCACCCCCTCCTCGCAGAGCAGGGACGTGGGCTGCAGGGCCTGCCTCCCCCACGTGCCCAATTCCAGAAGAGGAGGCCGCGTGGCACGGCGCCCACCCCCGCCCCGCCTCAGCCGGCCCGCAGCTGCCGCGGGCACGTCACCACAGCACAGCCCTTCCCTCGGTGGCCTGCGGGGCCCCACGCCTGCGGCCCTGACCGGTCACTCCCGCCAGCACTCGGGCTCCGCTTCCCCGAACAGCTCGAAGCACAGAAAACCAGCGGGCCACACTCAGGACTCTCCCACCCACCGGCTCATTCTCCCCTCAGAGACGGAGAAAAGCTGGGACATCCTTCAGGGAAGGAGACGGCGCGGGTTCGGTCACCGTCCAGACACCTGCAAGCTGACTCGCCAGCTCGACGGGGCTCCTCTGGCGTTATGTCCAAACCCCGAGGACCCAGGCCTACTGCAGCGCGGCTGCCCGACCACCTGGTGCACTCACTAAGCGCACGCGGGCACAGGAGGAGACAGGAGCCTTTACCCCCGGTTTGTAAGGTACACGCGCCGACCCACGTAACTCGACAGGGGCAGGACGCGGGTGACAGAGACCGCGGCGTGTGACGTCTCACTGTGTAAATGAGGAATACGAGGTCCGACTCGAAATAAGCAATCACTACGTTAAACTGCCTGGGATTCTGCACACCCTCAGTTCTGCAGCGCTGATCAAAGAGAAAACACGTTCTGCTGGGGGACTGATACGGGTGAGAATTTAGTTAGAAACAGGGCATTCAGGGCAATGGTTCCGGAATGTTCTGTGTGAGGAAAAGGAGAGAGAGGTGGGTGGTGCAGTGTGTGGACACTCTAAAGCCAGAAAAGGGGCACCTGGGTGGGTCAGTCGGTTGAGTGCCCAACTCTTGATTTCGGCTCAGGTCATGATCTCAGCTGCAGAGTCTGCTTGAGAGTCTCTCTCCCTCTGCCCCTGCTCCCGCTCGCACGGGTGTGCGCACGCGCACTCTCTCTCTCTCAAATAAATAAATATTTAAAAAATAAATAAAGCCAGAAAAGGGGAGAGCCAGGAGGAAGGGTCCCAGCTGTGGACGGGGACCTGTCAGGAAGCAGCCCCAGCACGCTCGGTTTACGTGAAAACACGCCCTAAGGACAGGACGTGGGCAGTAACCGGACACTGAAGGACTCAAACGTTAACCAGGCCCCCTGGTCTGCGGCTGCGGCTCCCGTGGCCTGGCCGTCCTGCCCCCACTGCCCCAGGAGGCCCTGGCCACGGACAAGCTAAGACACGTAACCAAGGGGGAGTCCGCACCTGCCAGATGGCAACTGCTCTTCCAGGAACGCATCTCAAGGAAGAAACCACGTGGGGCACCAGGCGGCTCAGGCGTTAGGCGTCTGCCTTCGGCTCGGGTCGTGGTCCCGGGCTCCTGGGACTGAGCCCCGCCTCGGGCTCCCTGCTCCGCGGGAGGCCTGCTCCTCCCTCTCCCTCTGTCCTTCCCCTGCTCATGCGTGCTTTCTCTCTCTCTCTCTCAAATAAATAAAATCTTAAAAAAAAAAAAAAAAGGAAACCACCACACGTAGCTAATATGTGCAAATACGTATCTGCGTCTCTGCTTTCGACTCTTTGATATATACCCAGAAACAGAACTGCTGGATCATCCCGCCCTCAGTGTTCTGAGGAACAACGCCACTGTTGTTAATGTTAAAAAAAAAAAAAAAAAAAGTTCAATGACAGAAAATAAGTAGGTTCTCACGGCCCAGCGTGGGTACTATCTACCCCGGACACCCGAGGCCGAGCACAAGAGGTGGGCAGGTGGGTGCCGCAGCAGCAAAAGGCACAGGAGAACACGGGGCACACGCAGTGGACAAGGCAACGGGACACATGTGTGCCATCACAGGGCGGGGTCGTCCGGAACGGGAAGAGCGGCCCGTGTCCTCGGCAGTCACTCCGGTCCACCCACCTCTCGGTCCGCGGAATCGAGACCCCTCCAGGTGGGCCCAGGATCCGCAAACCAACTCCCCAGTGTTTCTTAGGCACAACTCAGAACCACTGGTCATTTACAGAAAAAGTGGGGCGGGCGCCTGGGTGGCTCAGTCGTTAAGCATCTGCCTTCGGCTCAGGTCGTGATCCCGGGGTCCTGGGATCGAGCCCCGCATCGGGCTCCCTGCTCAGCGGGAAGCCTGCTTCTCCCTCTCCCACTCCCCCTGCTTGTGTTCCCTCTCTCGCTGTTGTCTCTCTCTGTCAAATAAATAAAATCTTTAAAAAAAAAAAAAAGAAAAGAAAAAGTGGGGCAACCTAAGCGGTAAGACAGTCCCACAGACACCGTAGGGTAAGTCACCAAACAGGTTACGCCATCAAGAAAACCGCCCACTGCACACTTGACAAAGAAAACATTCTCTGAGGTTCTCTGTCAATTTGACGGGCCAACATCAGATTCCAGAATTTGGTGCAAAGGTAAAAGAATCCCAGAAGGCAAGGCCATGAACTCCCACGACCCTTACTTTGTGCCGTCACATGGCCGGCGGCCAGGCCCCTGTGCCGTCATCCACACTCGGGCTTCGTACCCTGGGGCACACACGATGCCACGAGAACAGGAGGGGCGGTGACGGGAGCAGTATTTTGAAATGCCAACATACGTGGGTCTTCTGACAACAAAAACACGCACACTGAGAAAAGCAAAAGCAGAGAGCTGGATCGAGTAGACTAACAATGCACCCATGTGGACAGCAGGGAGAACACGTGTGGGAGGAAGCCAGACCCCCGTCACAGCGGCAGAGCCCTGTTTCTGTTCACCTTCTAAAGTTTCTAACGCTTCTTGTGAGAACATCTGTCAAGTTTTCCTTAAACTCCCTTTGAGCGGTGGAACCTGGGAGCCACGGTGACCAGCGCTGACCCGGTGAGACCGCACATCCGGCGGGGTGGCTCAGAGCGGCCTGTGGGCCGAGCCCTAGGGCCCTCCGCCCTCCCAGCCCGGCGGCCGCAGGAAGACCACCGTGGGGTCCTGGGACCCACGCTCTCACGCTGGCGTCCTGGCTGCCCACAAAGGCTGGGCTAGGCGTGGGAGGCCACTCAGGCCTCCCCAGCTTCAAAGCATGGGTCAGGGCCCCCGGGCTGGCTCTGCACAGCGCGTGGGGGCCCGAGAGATGACCCGCCGTTCTGGAGGCCCAGGCCCCTCTCCCCTGTGGCCAGGCCGATGGCGGCAAAGGAGGCAGACGCCTGCGTGTGCGCACAGTGTCACACGTCCCACCTGTGTGCATTTCTCCACCCGTGCTCTCCAACTTACCAGGCCTGGGGACTGAGCACAGAGGGCGGAAGGCGAGGGCCCCGGAAGGCAGGGCGGGGGGCGCAGGCGGCACACAGCAGGCGAGGAGGAGGCCCGCAGGACGGGGACGCGGGACCCCCTGGCCTACAGGCAGCGCCGCACCCTTCCTCCCGAAGCACCCCCTCTTCCACCCAAAGGGCCAGGTGAGTCTGGCGGGTGCTCAGGGAAAGAGGGCCGCGTCCCCAAAACCGCACCAACAATTCACAAGTCCAGGCTCAAAGAAAACACACCAACAGCGTGGGCGAGTATTTACAGAGCGTGCTCTGAAAAGATTCACTGCAAACGGAGGCCTGGGGGGGCACCGCCAGGTCAGAGCCGAGACCAGTGGTGGCAATCAAAGGGATCTGTAACTTCCGATAAGAACCGTGTTACGTGTCGGAGTACAAACAAAAACTAGCAACAGCCCCACGCAGCGCGCAACTGTGTGCAAAGAGCCACTGGAAAAGCCCAGCTGGAGAGGAGGAGCAGTGAGGCTGGCAGTAAACGGGGCTCACCCGCGTGTGCTCAACGGGAGAAGGGCATCTGGAAGAGGCGGCGGCAGGAGACCCGGCAGGAGGAGCCCTGGGAGCCAGCCACCCGAGGAGAGTGCCCAGTGCGAACACGGGCAGCAGGCGGAGGAGCTGGGCCATCAGGAGGGATCACCGAACGCCGCAGGCTCCGCCAGCATCAGATCAGAGAGCAGAGGCCAAAGACGTTTACCGGGGGTGCTCTGGGCCTAGCTCGGCCTCTCGGCGCGCAGGACTCGCAGCCCAGAAACAGCACGGGAGCATCAATCCACCCCCAAACTTCCACTGCACACACGACGAGGTGGAAGGCCTTCAGAGGGCCCCCAGATCCTCGACTCGGAGATGACAGGAGTGACAGTTCCCAGCTGCTGCTAAAACCCTGGCTTCACCGCAAAGACTTTTAACTCTGACTGTGGGCTTTCAAAGGGGAAACGTCTTTTTGTTCGATCTGCAGCTGAATTTTGACTCCGACTCAGTTGCGTGCGGCCCAGCGGGAGCCTGGGGGAGTCACCCTGCCGGGCGACGCTCAAGGAAAGACAGTCCAGCCCAGCAGCAGCTATTCCGAGGCTCGTACGAGCAGGTGTCGGGGCTCCTGCCGAAGCCCAAAGGGCCGGTTCCACGAGATCCAGAGGACTCCCAACTTCTCTGATGAAGCTCAAGCTCGCTTCCAGGGAGCCATTCTCCCCAGGAACAAAGCCCACCAGGCCCAGGCTCCCGGGAGTGGCTTCGGCCAGGCAGGGGGACCTACAACAAGGGGACAAACCCCCCTGCAGAAAGTACGCAGAACCAGGACTGGAAAACGCCACACAGCAAGACCTGGCTTAAACCCAAAAGGAGGACAGACATTCACAACTGCAAGCCACAGGGCCAATGGGATGTCCCGTTAAATCAGGTTTTTCTTGATGACGGGGCACAGCTGTGGGGGGAGGTGGGGCTGGGGTCAGGAGGGATGTCACCAAGTTAAGACAAAGCCTGGTATCTCTCCCAGGACGGGGAAAGCAGCTACTGTTTTCCTCAAGAAAAGGATGAATTCCCTGTGACATGGACGTGGCCCAGGTTCTGATGGGGTCACCCTCAGGGGCTGTTCCTGCCGTACCCAGCCCTGCGGCTACGGAGCTGGAGATCAGACACTCCAGAGAAAGGGACCACTGATGGTCCCAAGGCCACAGGCACCCATGAAGGTCACCTGTCCCTCTCCCCACGTGATATGATGGCCACGTGGCAGACAGCGGCCATCCACACATCTTCTAAAGCTGCCTGTTTTCCCGGATAAACAGAGAACAAGTGTCCTTTCCCCACACCCACAGGCCCACAGGGCAGCCCACGACCCAGCCGCAGCTGTCCCCCCAAGCAATCGACGACGGTCACACACGGAAACACAGTCACACTGCCTGACAAAGTACTGCCCATAGGCAACCCACCCTCAGGCCCCCCTGCCCAAGGGGAACGCCCCGGAGGGGTCTGCACGTCCCGTCCCCCTGCCCGCCGGGGCCTCAGCCCCCCTCCTCACTGCCCTCTGCCAGGAGCACGCCTCTGCACAGTATCCTTGCTCCCCGTCCCCAAATCCGCCCCACCCGTGCTCTCCCACCCCTCCCGGCCGGAGCTGGCTGCAAACCTCTGCACCGACACCCCTCGGCCCTCCCCGTCCTC
The DNA here is from genome assembly GCF_002201575.2 of Neomonachus schauinslandi. NCBI lineage: Eukaryota > Metazoa > Chordata > Mammalia > Carnivora > Phocidae > Neomonachus > Neomonachus schauinslandi. The sequence goes on along the minus strand of NC_058407.1, from coordinate 174,895,986 downwards.
CCAGGACAGCCAGCTCCTTCTCCAGCTCCCTCGCTGGCCTCTTCCTGCTGGATGCCTCTCACCCCCCTCTTAACCCACCCTGTGTTCCCCACCCCCTCACCCCGGGCCGGACCCCCAACAAGAGACTCTGGGTCCTGAGTTCCGGGGTTGCCCACCTGCCTCCTGGACGGCTCCTGGCTAGAGAGCACCTTCCTGGCTCCTCCCACCCCGTTCCTCTCCGGTTTCTCCATCCTGCCAGCCGCCATGACAAGCCCCAAGGGTCCTGGGGGCCTTTCTCCAGGTCACTTTCACTCAGCTGCTGTGGCTTCAGCACAACCCCACACACAGCCGCTCATCCTGGCTCTACTGTGACCATCCCGGTGGCCTCCTGGCCGGTCCCCTGCATCTCATACTTACCTCCAAGCATCAACTTGCAAGCCGGCAACCACAGCAAGCACTTTAAAATCTAAGTGAGGTCCCACACCTCGTGTCCAACTATGCAGCGCATTCCCCCACGACGCCAGGGTGATGCCAAAGTTGCCACCAGAGATTAGGAAGCCGGCACGGCCCAGCCTCCCCCGTGCCAGAGGAGAATGCGAGCACTAGGCCACCTTCAGTATGAAAGCAACAAGACGTAATCAAGCACGGCTGAGCTGGTTTACACATGCGTAAGAAATGTCTAGAAGGCCAAACAGGACAAAAACAGTGGCCTCTCGCAGGACAGGATGAAAACTGGGAAATTTTATACTATTCAGAAAACAATCGTGAAGCTTAGCGCCGTAGACTTACTAGTCACGGCCGTTAATACCGAAACCATTGCGGGCCGTCCACCAACGGTGTCTGGCGATGGGTACCAGGAAGACTGACCCGCATGCCAAGCGCGGCCGACACATGCCAGCAGGAGGCTCCCCACATAAAACCACCAGGACCGTCACTGACCCCACACAGTGGTGACCGGCTACAGCGAGGAGCCCATGCCTCACACACGGGCGTCGCAAACACGGTAACTGGCACAAATACACAACCCCCCCCCAAGCTGCAGACTTCCTCAAAGGTGGGTCTCCTAATTTGAGTCCTACCTTACGTTTCTTACAGACACCACAAATCGTCATCCATGATTTTGGCTTTGTTTCCTCAACACGGACGCCTGCAACCTTCCTAAATCTTCCGACGCCCCCCACCCCCGTCCATCTCTCCGTCGGTCGCTCTGTTCAGCAGCCATGTGCTACCAGTTCTCCTGGGAGGCTTTCCAAAGCGTTCAATGGTGTTTTCACGGAAACACGGCTTCCCTCACACATTTATACGTCATCAGCCCCCACGACACTGAACGAAGGAATCAGCGGTGTACGCACCGGCAGAGACGGGAGCTTCTCGGGCCCAGCGAGCACCCCGCGGGGGCCAGGCTCGAAGAGGCCGGCAAGGTCCAGAAGGACAGCCACGAAGCATGGGGGCAGCAATGCAGGCTCTGACGGGGCTCCCTCCAGGCTTCGGAGTGACTCGAGGGTGGAGACACGGGGCCCACACGTGTTCCTTAAACACGTGCTTTTCCACGTATAAAACACTTCAAACATTCACAAAAGGAAAACGAGCACCCGCTGTGCTTCAGAGACGGACGGAGGCCACACGGCAGCTCGGCAGGTGGTGGCAGGAAGGGAAGGGACGAGGGGCGGGGGGGAGCGTCGAGGAGGCCAGGACCCGCCGGAATAGGCCGGGGCTCGCCGGCGGCACACGTGCCCGCAGGTCCCTCCACCGGAACGAGTCCGTGGCTGGAATTCCGGCAGCTGCAGTCCGACCTCCCCTCCGTGGGGCCTGGGGAAGGAGACTCGGTCAGTGAGGTCAGGACTGTCGGGGTCGAGAGGCCCCTCCTTAAGCGACTGCAGCAGGACTACAGACTCCCCTGCGTGGGGACGGTCCACGGGGACAGCCCCAAGGACAGCAAACTTCCGGCCACGGTCAGCAGCGGCCACCTGACCGCGCCAGGCGAGGCACCAGATGCTGCCGTGCACCGGCCAGCGACCTGGCTTAACCGCTTCAGGAAAACGAGTTACACGAGTCCCCAGACTCATGTAAGTAAAACGAAGAAATTTCAAACTTATAGTTGCTGCCTTCAAATTTCTTCCCCCAGCTCAGGCAGGATTAAAAGGACTTCAAAGCAGCCCGGGTCCCAATTAAGCCAGTGTGACCACCCCAGGGATGCTAGAATATTCCTCCGACTAACAAGAGGCGCTCTTTGAACGGTCTGAGCTAAAAAAAGCTCTCAGAACCTTTCAAACAAATGCCACAATTTTCTCTCCCTGTTCCCTCAGTCCCTGGAAAACTTGATCTTTTGAACACTTTAAAAATTCAAAAAGGCAGCTACGTAGAGGCCCCAAAGACCACTTTCGCCAGGAGCTCGAACAGGGGCGGCAAGCAGGGGGCTCAGGCATAGCTGGACACGGGAGGGCACGTCCGTCCCCTACGTGAGCACCGCGGGCAGTTTTGCGGGCTGGGAGGACAGCCATCCTCTTGCACACCCGAGCAGTGTGCTTCGTGGGGTGCTCCTCCCAAGAGCAGGAAGGCGGGGGCGGTGGGAGGCCGGGCTGGCCTCAGGGGAGGAATCACAGCTCACACGGCCAGGTGTGCTGCCACGGGGTGGGCACCCCCGCCCCACAGGGGGAAGGTGAGCGAGGATGCGGCGGGGAGGTAGAGTGGGCGCGTGAGCCGAAGGGGACATCACGCTCCTCTCCACCCCGTCCACGCATGCCATGACTCAGACACGCCGGGCCGCCGCTTCCGACTAGCTACTCCTGGCCACGACCCCTCCTGTTCAAGAATTACAAAACCCCAAACAATGAACTCAGCACCCCACCCCCACCCCGGCCCACGAGGCTTTCTTTCAGCAGACAGGCAGTGGATAGCAGGGCAAAGAAGGGAGAGTTAGAGACCAGGTCAGCTGTCTTGCGGGCGACAATCAAAGGCAACGCGGGAACAAAGGATGCTCCCAAACTAGAGTCCGCACCGGGAAGATGCTCTCTGAACCTGCCGAGCAACACAGGAGAAAAGGTCTCAGAACCGTGGAGAAGCAGCAGGCCTGTGGGCGGCCCAGGCCCAGGCAGTGGTCCCAGGAGGGACCCCGCATGGCTGTGAGGCCCCAGGCAGGTTACTATACCTTCCCGAACGTGGGTCTACCCATCCTCAGGTGAGGAAGGGACCAGGAGAACAGGACCTCCTGTCCTGATGTAGGATTCTGTTTCCAAAACCCAAAGTGGCCTAAGGATCTGCTCGCTGTGATGACAGGAACAATGTGGAGAACCAGCCCAGGGAGGCCAGGTCCCCGGAGCGAGGGTGCACTGAATCCTGGGTCCCTGAGGCACAAACACAGGAGGGGCGCTGTGGGAGAGTGTGGGCGGACCCCAGGTCCTGAGGGCCCAGGGCCGGGGCGTGTGGCCCCACGGCCGTGGCTCGGCACTCTGGGTTTTACTCCCAGGGTGACCACCAGCCCCTGGACGACCGCAGCAGGGGCACACAGTCCTGCGTGTCCGTCCGTTTTAAAGAGAGATGGGTACCAAAAGTTTATCCTGCTGTCTGTAACAAGAACCAGAAATGACCCAAATCCCCCACCAGCAGGGCGATGACGGCGGCCACGGGGGGAGGGCTCTCAGCAAGGGGCACGAGGACACAGGACATATAGGGAAGGCCGTAACCCACACACGTGGGACCACCATGTCTGCATATGGACCCTGAAAATCTAGGAAGATGAACAGGACTCCCTGGAGAGCAGTCACCTCCCAGTGCTGGGACCGTGAGGAACCGATTCTAGTTACACGCGTATTTCACTGCTTTGTGAAGGACATTACCCGTGAAATACAGTTAAGAACGAAGTTCTACGCCAGCCTCGTTCTACTCTGCTGTCACGAAAAACAAATATTTATGGAGATGAATTGTTATTTATCTGGAAAAAACATCTCCTCCCTACTGATAGCGCCAAGGAACACAGACGTTCCCCACGACAGCCACCCGCCTGTGCCCCATGACAGGACAGACCAGCACCACACAAGGACACGGAGCAACAAGCAGCTGGTCCGGGAGCCACACTGGGGAGGTGAGAGTTTGGGGTGCAGAGGGGCTCGTGGAAGGCTCTGTGAGAAGACAGGTCTCAGACGAAGCCTAAATGATAAGCAAGTGTCCTCCCAGAGAAGAGGGCGTGGGGCTCAGGCACTCAGGCCACAGGGACTCCGGGCCGAGGCCGGGGAGCTCTGGCCACGACTCTCTGACCTCACGGGATCCAGCTGCGCCAGCAGCAGCTCGTTCCAGCCACAGGGAGAGGTCACGGAGGGAAACTGGGGCCCGCCTCCTGGGTGTCACAGAGGCGTCACTGGGTGAACAAAGCCAGCCTGATGTCCGGCCCCAAGCAGCATCTGAGAGACGGCAGCCGCCGGGTGCCCTGACCACCTACAGAATCCTGCAGGGGCGGTCGCTGGTGCCCCGGACAGTCCGGGAAGGGCCACAGAGGCAGAGAAGGCTCATAGGCAGAGCCCAGGGCCAAGGGGCACCTGTGGGCCGAGCTTGGTCGCAGGGTCAGGTGCTCAGAGTTTCACTGGGAGCCCTTGGGAGGCTGCAGCAAAGAAGGCTCTAGAAAAGGTCAGAGGAGATAGGAGCCGCGAGCTGGCTGAAGAGGTTTAAACCGTGGGGCAGCAGGGCTGGAGCGCCCAGGAAAGTGCTCTGGAGGGGCGGGAAGTAGGGAGGCGGCAACACACGACAAGAGCCAGCAGTCCAGGCTGGGTGCAGAGCAGCAAGGGTGTCATTCCCAGAGATGGGGCATGGGCCGGACGCTCGGGCACAGAGGCAGAAACAGAGGCGTAGGTCCCCCGCCCCAGGGCGGTCCCCCCACAACAATCCCGAGGCCTCAGCCGGAAGAGGTAACTTGCCAGCACAGGCCCGACTGAGCACTGCGCCCAAAGGGCCCGGTTTTCCGGGCTGCTGCAGCCGAGGCTGGCCCAGAGAAGGGAAGGGGAGAGAGTTCGGACAATCCCAGCATTAACACATACGACACCAGGCTGACTGACCCTCCTAGGTCACCACCCCACCATACAGCTCCCAGCACAGTGACGGGGGCCAAACGGTCGCCTGAGGTCACAGCCGCAGGACGCAGCCCCGGAACCGGCACCAGGCTGGAAGGACTGCCCAGACGCGGGGAGCCAGAACCACACACGTGCGCACACACACCCGCAAACATACGACAAGTTCGCACCCGGAGCTGCTGGTGACAGGTGTGATCCACGCGGGCCACAGAACCCATCAGGAGGGGCGCAGCAGGTGGCCCGCTGCTGGGTCACTCCTCTGGGCCTCTAGGAAGAGTCCCTCCCACCTCCCTCAGTGCCCCCGCCAAGAGCAGGCCCACGGAACGGGCCATGAACGGGAGTCCCCAGGATGCCCGCAGAGACCACGTGTGGGACCGGGCATTTTCAGCAGACACGCTGCTGGGCCAGGGCCCCAGGAGGCTCCGGGGTCGGAAACCCCAGCACCGCAGCCAGCGCTCACCGCGTCACAGGGACAGAGACCACCAGGAAGCACAGCAGCACCACTCATGTGGGTGCCTCAGACACCGCACCGGCAGGAAGGGCGGGCGATGTCACTGCTGGCCCGCTCCCGGGAGGGACAACAGGGTCTGTGCTGGGGGCAGGTCCTACCTCCTGACCGAGGAGCCTTCTCTCAGCACATCTTCCTCGGCCCAGCTGTCCCTGAAGCAGCAAACAGATGTGGAGGTGCCCGCGCTCGCCACCTTCTCCCAGGACAGTACCAGACGCCAGTCAGCCCACCAGCCACGCAGGGTGACCACGATGGACGGGAGCCGGCAGGAAGGCTCATCGTGGGCCCTGGCCTGTGTCTCTCAAATGCCTGCGGGCCCCGAGTGGGGACAGGGCTGTGTTCCATACCCTGAGTGAGGAACCCACACGGACCGGGCAACCCCAGGAGCAGATTCTGGGGCAGAACAGCATTTCCTCTTATTGTCCCAACAGCCCAGTCCCGCGCCTGGCTTCACACCCTGCTCACCTGCCTCCTGGGTCATTCTCAATGGAACCCCTTCTCCCGTTTATAAAGTAAATTTACAGAAGTTATACAAAGTGTAAATAGTCAAACTGGAAGGTTATGAAAATCGGCAGCCATCTGCCCCTTCCACTCTGTCTCCTGCAGCAAACGCTCTGAATTATCTGAGCCAGTATATTCTCTAGGCGACACGCTTCTATTGCTACCTTGCCGGATTTCTTCCGTTTGGGGCATCATCTAAGACTTCCCGTGACGGACCACAACGATCCAACCTGCACACGCATCACGCACTTCCCTCCCTCCCCGGACGCCAGCAATGACTCCCAGGTCCCGCCCCATCGACAGTCAGTGGCGACCCCAGACAACGGGTCAACACTGTTCACACCGTGGCCACGCAGGACACCGAGCCCTTCCCACGTCCCGTACTGCTTTGTGTTTTCCCTCACTTGCTCAGTTTTCAGGGCACCTGTGTCTAATCCCACCCTGAGCTCTCTGAACCCACATACCCTCCCCAGACGAGCAGACACAGGCGGCGGCCCATCAGCCCCCTGCAGGAAGAAACTTTCCCAGACCCTCCTCCCCGTGCAGCCTTCTTCACACCTCAGACTCCCTCCGGCTCCGGCCACCAGTTCCCTGGGCCCCACACCCAAATCCTCAGTTTCTCCTTGTTTTCTAATAAAATGCATCCTCCAACAGCTTTCTGGAAAGGGATGTGACAGGATATGGTTTCTGAGATTCTGCAAATCCCAAAATACCTTCGGTAGGCCCCCGCACTGGACTGTCAGTGTGACTGGGAATAGAATTCCAGGAGGAAAACTATTTTCCTGCCAAGTCCAGAATGCACGTGCTCTGTCAGATTCCAGTGCCGCTGTTAGGAGCCCAAAACCATTCTGAACCCCAATTTGTAGGTAACGTACTTCCAGCCTGCAGAAGGCTGGCGGGACGGCCTCTCGGCGCGAACGCTCCAGCGAGGGCGCAACCAGCACCCCTAGGCCGGGCACCGCTCTAAGCGCTCCTTGCATCCGAATATGGTCCACAGGCGCCAGCCCTCGGCATGATCTTCTCGCTTCCACTTGCTGTCCCTTTGTTCTTTCTGGGACATTTCCTCAACGTTTCCAACCCTTGCAGTGATTGCTTCTCACCCCCGCTCCCACAGTTCGATGGCCCACAGCTGCTCCTGTTCACTGCATGCTCTTTCCACAGAGCCTTTCCTTCTTCCAGGTTAAAGCGTCTACTCTCCTCGGGGGACGTCTGCGAGAAGCCTTCTCTTTGCTCGGTCTGCATTTCCTCAGTTGCTCCGACCCACGTGCTGTTCTGGTCCCGTCTTTCAGGTTGGAGCCTCGGCCCAGACGCTGTGTGCGTTGGGGGAAGGGCTGGGACACACAGACGCCGGGTCCCTCGCGGCTCGGGAACCAGGGGGCGCCAAGGCCAGCCACCTCGGCCCCAGTTCTGCCCAAGCGCACTGGATCCTGCTCTCTGGGAGGCACCCCACCCCCAAAAACAGGCCCTGGCTGGGCATCCACACATCAACGCCCTCCCTGTGCCACGCGGAGGGCGGGCCGCCGACCCCACTGCCCTGAGGAGGAGGACGGGGGCTCTGCCGGCCTCAAAAGGTGGCTTCCGAGGATCGTCCTCCTCTGCGTCGGTCACCGCCAGGCCAGGCACAGGGCATGCAGCTGCTGTGCTCCCTGGAAATGCGGGGGCGTACATCCAGCTGGCTTGGCTTCACGGCTGCCGACTGGCACTCTCTTCTCTCTCGGGTGGGCTGTGGCGGTCGGCTCTGCCACGCTAGTCCAGCCTCCCGACGCAGCGCTGTCATTCCTCTCACCTTGTCCCCGTTCTCCGGGCTCTGCTCTCACACGGTCTTCGCTGCGCCGGCATCAGGCCTCGGAAGGAGACAGGCAGACAATGTCCATGTACCTCCTCTGGCGCCATCGCCGCCCTCCATACCCCAGCCCGCACAGCTGCAGTCAGCCGAGGGCCTCAGGCGGGCGGAACGGCAGCCCAGGTAAGGCGCACGGGGAGCCCGCGAACTCAGGGGTGCTGCCCGGGAGGAGCTGGGCCGTCGGCAGCTGTCAGCCCTGGCTGTGCCCGCAGTCACCTGGAAGGCTGGGTCAGCATACAGAGTAAATGCAAAGCAGGTTTTGAAAAGAGAGGAAATGAAGGGGAAAAACAGATGAAATAGAAAAAAATACCAGAGAATCAACAAAGTCAAAACTAGTTATTGAAAAAGGCTGATCAAGTTGACAGACATCCAGAGATGAAGGCGCAAATCCGCAACATCAAGAAGGAAGAACAGAGTCATCACCACAGATCCTGCACACTCTATGAAAATTAACCCACAATTCTACCCTCCAGCTCCATCCGTGCGGTCGCAAAGCGCAAGATTTCATCGTCTTTACGTCTGAGGAACGTTCTGTATGCATCCGTCTGTCAGCGGGCACAGTTTGGCTCCTGTACCCAACGCTGCAACAGACACTGGGGCGCCTGCATCCTCTCAAGCCAGTGTCTTACCAGTTTTCTCTGGGCAAATACCAGTAGCAGAGAAACTGTCTTAAATACAGAGAACTGGTGGTGGCCACAGAGGAGGTGGGCGGGGGGAGGGAAACAGGTCAACGGGGACTAAGAGCGCACCTGTCTCCGTGAGCATGCGTGATGTGCACCCGAAAGTTACATGACACTGTACGTTGACTACACGAGGATACTGACACGTCTGCACGCACACGTACGTGAGAAGCCGGAGGTCTGGGGCCGTCGACGACACTGCTGAGACTGGCTGCCACCGGCCAGAAGGACTGGGCGTTGGGTTACTTTCCAGGCGTGAAAGAGGCCTCCGCACACCAGAACGGCGGGCCATTTCACGGTCGCCTGTACCCTAGGAAACCTGCTCTCTCCTTCAAACTTTCTCCATTTAAAAATTAGCATCTATTAAAAAAAAAAAAAACCTACAACTAAAATCACACTGAGCAGTGAGAGTGTTTTCGCTGAAGACCGTGAACGAAAGCAAGCTATCGCCGCTGCTGCTCTAGAAGGTACCGGGGGCCCTCGCCGGTTAACAATCCAAGAGAAGGAAGAAAAGGCAGAGATCAAGAGGAAAAACTGAAACTGTCTTTATTTGCACACAGCACTATTATTCACATAGGAAATCCTACAGATTCTAAAAACTATTCACTGGCACTAAGAGTAAATTTAGCAGACTGCAAGTCAAGGTACAAAAAACTATATTGTTTCTTACACACTGACTAGCAGCAAATATTGGAAAGCAACACTTTTAAAAGGTCTATTCAAAATGGCACCAAAACTATAAAACATTTAGGCTTCAATTCGCACAAGGCATGCAAAGTCTCTTTGTAGAAAGAAACACCCTGGAAATAAGTGTTCAGTGAGTTTCGTGGCGAGAGCTGTCCAACCGGAAGAATCCTTCAGTGTGAATCTGAGTTCCACGTTGGGGAAGGACTCTGGAAGCCACAGGCTCCCACGGAAGCCCGTGGGTACCTGCCCGTGCCCCTGCGGCCCGTGAAGCTCTCTCCTCAGGAGAGACACTCATCACAACTCCCTTCCACGTGCGCTGAGCCACAGCGGCGCCTCGCCCCGCGAGTCCAGCACCGTCCAGGCCGCGGCGGCCAGATGTGACCGTGGACTTCCGCAAAAGTAAAGACGGCGGGGCTCCGCTCCACACTTACAGAATCTCTTCATTTGGTGGTCTCTGGTACATTCCCAGAAAATTCTGTCACCTGAAGGAGGTGTTCTCTCTGTAACAATCATGCTCACCCGTTCTGATGAGTCAGATGTTAACACCCGCTGACTTCTCTGAAAACTCATTATGCTGACTCGTCTCATTTTTTAACAACGCCTTTTCATCTCGGCCACAGAACCAAGCCAACGTCCTCCTCTGCTGCATGAGTCTTACTTATGATAACCTCAGCCGCCGTTTCACAGTAAGAATTACCAGTAATAAGTTAGACAGAGTCATGAACCGTCTGTCCTCTGTGGACAGCTCTGTCTCCCTCCGAGGCCGGCCTGGAAGCCGTAGGCGCGCCCGGGCCAGGGCTCACGTCTCCCGCAGAGAAGGACAGTCTCGGGCTCCCGGAGAAGCAGCGAGCCAGGCATCTTCCCCCTCCTCCCCCGGCCCCTCGCGCGCAGACGCAGACGCACGGCAGAGGCTATGAGGTGGCATCTGCAGACCATCAGGAAACTGAGTCAGGATTTCCTCACTTGTAGTCAAGAGCAGATGACTTCAGACTTCAGCTAACCCATAATGTCACAGGGTAAGAACTACTTACACGGAACTTATGAACCAAAGAGGGATACTTTATCGAGCTTATTTGTGGATGTTGGTTGAAGGTTCTACTTTCTTGGTTCCTTTGTAAGCTTTCTAACCTGCAACAACTTAGTGAACCTGGCTTTGATAAGAAATGAAGTTTGCAAACACTATCCTACCCTCCTTGCCCTCCCAGATTCGGGAATTGTGACGGAGCCTTCTTACTTCTCCCGGCAGTCCGGGTCCTTGGGCGGTTCTACAAGAACGTCTCTGCTTTTCGAAGAGCACAGAACTTCACCAGCCGACAACCAGCACCCTGCCTGGAGCGTCTCTATCTGACGACAACTCTCAAGACAGCAGAGCACGGCAAACCACTTGTCAGGGTCAGAGGATGACTGTACCTCGACAGGCAATGCCAACAAGCCCCAGGAACACAGCCCGGTCCCCGGCTCTCAGGTCGTAAGGCCACTCACAAGAATGACAGGGAACTCAGGATATCTAGGGGGGCCTCGAGAAAAGAGGAGTTCAGCCAAATTTACAGGTATGGCAGGTGAAATCTGGTGGAGAGAATGTCCTAGGCTCGGTTTCCCAACCTGCAGAGAGCAAAAGAAAGCCATAATAAATGTCCAATCTGAGATTTCTCACCTAAGTTTCCGTAGAAGTTAACTTTATGCCCGGTTACGACCTCAGGGCTCTAGGGCCCTGCAAGACCAGAGAGAAGGCCTCCGTGTTATACTAATACTCTGAGTATACTCTGTAATATATGTAAGTATAACCCACATCAACTATCAGGTTGAGCCTAATGACACCAGCCTGAAAGAATCTGCTTTCTTTGAGACTGCTATCATCACAAAGAGGGAGGCAAACCTTCAGTGAGAACAGGGAAAAAGGGAACTCGGTATCCGTTCTCACTACCCCTCAAGGCTTTTTCTCATTCCCGTCATCTTTGAGCTATGGTACAAACTGGTAAAAGTGGAAGAAAACAGACAGTAACACAAATACCACCCCCAGAAATATGCCTTCTATCCTGTGAACACGGCTGCTTCCCGGGTCTGGCTTCCTGGTGCCAATTAATCCGTTTCCTACCACTGCAGCTTCAAAACACAGACCAAGCAACACCCGCGGTGTGCCCTTTACGGAGTGGGGGGCGGACAGCAGCACGTTCCAGCGCCATCCACCCCCACCGCCCGGCTCCCAGCACTGCTACGCTCTCGAATACACACTGGGACCACAGCTGAACCCGTCTGTTTTCCAAATTTGCTGTAATGAGATCCCACTTCGAAAATAAATAGATGGTACTTTAAATTCTCCTTTGGACCAGTTTTGAGACCTATTGATTCCTCCTTCAATTAATACTTGACACCTCTAGATGAATAAATACAACCTACAAGATCCCTCTACTTAAAATTACGAAACACTGCTGCAAAAAATGAAATGAATGGAGAGATATACCACGAACTGCAAGGGTCAATGTCGTTAGACATCAATTCTTTCCAAATTGGTCCATAAACTCACACAAACTCAATAAAAATTCACAACAGGGTTTTTTGCAGATGCTAATGATCTACCTCTAAAACGTACACTGAAAAGCAACAGAAACTTGAACAGCTAACAATCTTAAGAAAGGAAAACAGGGTTGCCTGGGTGGCTCAGTTGGTTGAGCGTCCGACTCTTGATCTCAGTTCAGGTCTTGATCTCAAGGTTGTGAGTTCAAGCCCCACACTGGGCTCCATGCTGGACGTGGTGCCTACTTGGGAAAAAAAAAAAAGAGAGAAAGGAAAACAAACGTAGAAGACCTACACTGCTCACCTCAAGCCTGAGCATGGAGCCACAGCAATCAAGAACGGAGGCCAGACACAGACCGCTGCGAGCACACCGCGTTTATCTGCTCGCAGGAACAACGGTACAGGAAAAGAAGTGACTTCTCCAAAACCAGTGTTCAACGTGATCAAAGTAGGGGTTAAAAAACAGAACCCTGGCTCTAGCCTCAGGCTGGACATGAGATGGATCACACAGCCACACATAAAAGATTAGAACAGAAAGCTTCCAGAAAAAAGCACAGGAAAATTAATTTTCAAGCACGAAGTGGCAGAACACTCCTTAAAGCACAAAAACCACTCACCATAAAGGGAAAAGCCTGATAAACTGGATTTCATGGAAATCCAAGACCACCGAGTGTACGCTAAGACGTCAGAAACGTAATGGCTGTGGTTGACCGTGACTATTTCCAAACGAGAAGGGCCTGACGAGGTTCCGTCGTGACAGTCACACAGCTGACCAGGAAAGCGGGCTGTCCACGTGGCAGCCAACGACAGGAAGGCGATGAGAGACCAGACAACGTCCCAGGATGACCATCTTCATGAGATTGTTCAGAACCCGCGTGAGGAAACACCCGATGTGTGAGATGCCAAACTCGGCCCTCGGCCCTGAAAGCTCCACGCGCGCGCGTGCGTGTCTGTTAGCGTCTTCGGTACACAAACCGCGCCTCCTGCGCAGGTAGCTGCCTGCTTCCCCTCCCGGGCCTGTGCCTTCCGTGCCCCCTCCTCCCGGCGCTGACAGGGGCGCGGTGCTGAGGAGGTGCAAGCTGTCCCCTCTCTACCCTCCCTCCTTCCTTCCGCCCAGCGGACAGCCACAACTGTCCTGTCCCCCTGCGCGGGCTCTCCCTTCCGACTGCTCAGATCCATGGCCGGGCTTATCTAAGGCATTTTCCCTTCAGTTACGGTACTTTCCAACTGCCGAACTCCTACTTGGTCCTTGTGGAAAATTTCCGTAGGTTAACATTCTCTATTTCCACTGATCGCGCTCCTGTGTTTGAGGGATGCTTTCTTGTTTCTTTGCGTGTCTCACAACTGTTGAGAACGGGACACTTCAAGTGCGATCACGTGGCAACTCAGCACCACAAGCCCCAGCCCATGGGGGCTGCCGCTGGCTGCTGTGTATTTCACCGTTGGCGTGTTCCGTGACTTTTCTCCACTACTCCTGTCACGTCTGTCCCTTTGCTGAGTGCAGCACCCAAGTCTGCTCAGCTTGGCCACAGGAAACAGACGTCCCTCAGTGAGCCAGAGCTCCACGCCCCCGAGGACAGCCACGGTCACAGAGGCAGGCGGGTACACGCGCTGGGGAGGGAGTGAGGAAGCTGAAGCCCCCGGCACGGCGGGCGGGGACGTGAAAGCAGTCTGGCAGCTCCTCACAGAGGTAAAGAAAGAATTACCCTATGACCCAGCACCTCTGTTCTAGGTATTTACGCAAGACGACTGAAAACACACATCCACACAGAAACCCGTATGAGAATGCTCAGAGCACCAGCACTCACAATAGCCCAAACTGGAAACAACCCAAGCCTCTATCGACTGATGAGTGAAAAGACAAAATGTGGTCCAGTCACCAAGGACAGAGACGTGCTACAACAAGGATGAACCCCGCAAAGACAAGGCCGAGAGCAGCCGACGCAGGCGCGCCCCGCCGTCTGACTCCACCCCTCTGAGCCAGCCAGGGCAGGCAGACCCGCGGTCACAGAGGCCGGAAGGGAGAGAGCGCCGCGGCTCCTGAGAGCTACAGCATTCCTTCTGAGGGTCCTGAAAACGGTTCTGGAATCAGCGGCTACAGCAGCACGATCCTGAGAATACCTGGAGCAGCACTGAGTCATACTCTTTTACACGGTCAGTGTTATGGAACATAAATTCTGTTTCAACAATTAAACGAAAAGCCAAGCCATGGACTAGGCAAAAATACTGGCAAGCCATATACAGTCGGCCCTTGAACAGCGCTGCTGTGAGGGTCCCCTCATACGCACATTTTCTTCGATACTTACAGTACAGTGCTGTAAATGAACTTCCTCTTCTTTAAGATTTTCTCAGTAACACATTCTTTTCTCCAGCTCACTTTATCGTAAGAATGCAGCATAGAATTTACATAACATATAAAGTGTGGTCATCGACTATGTTATCAGTAAGGCTCCTGCTCAAGAGCAGACAGTCAGTAGTTAAGTTTTGAGGGAGTCAAAATTACGTGTGGGTTTTTCACGGGGGGGCGTCGGCACCCCCAGCCCCGCACGTTTCGGGGGTCGACCCCCACGGCAGACCAAGCCGGGTGGCTGTGACAGGGCTGACAGCAGTCACTCACGCCTGGCGTCCAGCACACAGTTCTCACGAGTGAGCGCAACATGCTTCTCGCTTCTCGGAAAGCCACCAAGAGCACTTGCTGCCAGTGATCTGAAGCTTCCAGATACAAATGGGGATCTTTAAAAATTTGTATCTGCCACCATGAGCTTCACAACAACTTCCTATTTTGTAAAGACTTTTCAGCATCTGTTGGTGATGTGATTTTCTTTTTACAACACACAATAAACACGGTAACGTTTAGAAGATCCGCATGACTCCATGAACCGGTATTTCTCAAATGACCCACGTATGGTGTTCCATAACCACACATGGATAACACGTCCACTCAAAGAACAAGACAGACCAGTGCACAGAACAACGGGTTGAGAAGTCACCAGTGGGGCTTCAGGTTCCGCACCGCAGCGGGCCTCTGACAAACCATCCCTTGCAGAAGACCTCAAATTGCTAGGATGAGGATACGAGCCAAAGTAATCTACAAATTCAGTGCAGTCCTTATCAAAGTTCCAAAATGTTTTTTGCAGAAACAAAAAAGTCAATCCTAAAATTTGTGTGAAATCTCAAGGGACCCAGAATAGTCAAAACAATATTGGGAGAAGGGACAGGGCTCACACTTACTGATTTGACAGCTTATCACAAAGCACAATAATCGAAATGAAGTGGCATAAAAAGCAGACAGGCACACTCTGCACACTCATGGAATAGAACAGGGACCCAGAAATAAACCCTTGCACATCCGGGTCAAATGATTTTCAACAGGGTGCCAAGACCATTCAGTGTTTCGGGAAAGGTGCTGGGACACTGGACTTCCACAGGAAAGGAAGGGTTCTGGACCCCTACTGCAGATGAGGTACAAAAATAAATTCAAAATGGATCACAGGCCTCCACGTAAAAGCTTAAACAGTAAGACTTAGAAGGAAACACGGGGGATGCTTGTAGACCCTGGGCTTGGCAAGGACTTCTTGGGGATGACATCAGAGCACAGGTAACAAAGAGAAACAGAGAAGTTGGGCTCAGGCAAAATTTAACACTTCTGGGGGCGCCTGGGTGGCTCAGATGGTTAAGCGTCTGCCTTCGGCTCAGGTCATGATCTCAGGGTCCTGGGATCGAGTCCCGCATCGGGCTCCCTGCTCCTTGGGAGCCTGCTTCTCCCTCTGCCTTTCTCTCTCGCTCTGTCTCTCGTGAATAAAAAAAAAAAAAAAAAAAAAATTTAACACTTCTGTATGTGGGACACTAGCAGGAGAGCAGAGGGGATAAAGTACCTGCAGACCCCAGGATCTGATAAGGTCTACCACCCAGAATACACAAAGAATCCTCACAGCTCAGCATCAAGAAAACCCGAGAAAGACATGACAAAGGACCGAACAGACATGTCCTCAAAGACCCACGAACAGCCAACAAGCACGTGAAAAGACGCTCAGCATCACTCAGCACTAGGAACCTGGAGATCAAAACCACGAGATACCACTTCACACCCATTAGGGTGCTTACCATCAAAATAAACCAAAAAAATAACAAAAAAGTGAAATAAGCAAAAGCAAACAAATAGGTGTTGGCAAGAAGATAGAGAACTGGAACCTATGCTCTGCTGGTGGGAATGTAAAATGGGGCAGAAACTGAGGAACTCAATCTGGTGATCTGTCAAAAAAGTAACACAGAGTTACCACAGGATCCGGCAATTCCACTGCTGGGTACAAACCCGAAGAACTGGCAGCGGAGTCTGGAAGAGGCATCTGTACACCACGTTCAAAGCCACATTATTCACAAGAGCTACAAGGTGGAAGGAAGCAACCCAAGTATCCACTGTCAGAGGAACAAACAAGCTGTGGTCCATGCACAAGGGATGAATTCTTCAGCCTTAACAAGGAAGGAGACTCTGGCACCGTGACCACTGGGGTGAACCGTGAAGACAGCAGGCTCAGTACAATAAGCCAGTGACTAAAGGACAAACACTGTGTGAGGACCTGTGCGAGGTCCCCAGAGTCGTCCAAGTCACGGGACAGAGAGCAGACGGTGGTGCCGGGGGCCGGGGGCGGGGAAGGGGAGCGAGGGTTTCACGGGCACAGAGTTCGGGTTTGGGAAGAGGAGGAAGTCCTGGAGACGGTGGCGATGGCTGCACAACAATGTGAATGCCGGAGAACCGTAGGCTTTCAAATGCTTACCACAGTACGTTTTATGTTACGCATATTTTACCACAATAAAAAAAGAAGAAAGAAAAAACTATAACTTGTTCGGGAATTGTAGCAAAGAAGAACATCCACAACTATCTTAAAACCCTGTTACCTTACGCCTCCCGTGACTGTGGGTTCGCAGGTGCTTGGGCACACCGGGGGCAGGACGTACCCTCGTGCGGCCCCAGCTAAGGACTGCCCGGGGCTAACAGAGCAGATGTACGTGTAGCAAACACATACAGTTACGTTAACTATAAAGTACATAGCATCTTAACTACAAACTCGTTCTACAAACTTATAAAAGCATAAAGAATATAACCATATACTACGTATATATGTATATCCTTCCCCCCCAGCGACCCCAAAGAAACACCACCAATGATACCTAAGTGCACACAGACAAGGTTATTCATTACAGCATTATTTACAATTGCCAAGTATCAGAAACGACCTAAATATCTAAGCACAGGAGGTTGGCTGGATAAAATGGTGCCCGCACACAAGGGAGTTCTAGATCACTACAAAAAGAGAGAAGAGTATCGATATAAACTGATCGTGCAGTGACTTTCGAGAGAGATCATTACATGGAACAAGCAAAGTACCAAAGAGTAGACACAGCAATGCTACCTTTTGTGTGACAGAAGAGGAAAAGAAAACATACACATTCCTATTCGTTATAAAAAGTAACACAAGAAGGATACACCAGGAAAAATAAATAAAATAGGTTACTTCCAAGGGAAGGGAAGACTGGAACAGGATGGGTACAGGATGGAAAACACTTCTTTGGATTTGCCTCTGTGTATAGTTTTGATGGTCTAAAACATTATTAATGTTCTGTACATTCAAAAAATCAAATTAAATAAGAATGGAAATGAAAACATAGCTACAGATAAAAAGCAAATTGAGAAAGTAACCCTTACTGAGGCTTCAAATGAGTATAATAACCACTCAGGAGTAAAAAGGAGGGAAGGAGAGGAAGGAGAGGAAGGGGGGAGGGAGGGAACAGAGGAGGAAGGAGCAGATGGAGGGAGGAGGGGGGAGCAGAGGAGGGGGAGGAGGGGAGCAGAGGGGGGAGTGGGAGGAGGAGAGGGGGAGGGAGGGAGGAGAGGAGGAGGAGAGGGAGGAGAAGGAGAGAGGGAGCAGAGGAGGGGAAGAGGAGGGGG